>NW_010224546.1:28340-40292 GCF_000690775.1 Eurypyga helias
CAAGCCCAACTCTCTCAGCCTGTCCCCATAGCAGAGGTGCTCCAGCCCTCTGAGCATCTTTGTGGCCATCCTCTGAACTTGTTGCAACCGGTCAATATCCTTATGTTGGCTGCCCCAGAACTGGATGCAGTACTCCAGGTGGGGTCTCACGAGAGCAGAGTGGAGGGAGAGAATTGCTCCCACAACCTGCTGGCCATGCTTCTCTGGATACAGCTGAGTCAGAAGTAAAACAAAAAACCCCCACCTTTTCAAAATGCCACTGCTACCCAGCCATACAAATAAAAGCTTCATACTGCTCTTTTGGAAGAGGCTGTTTAGTGGCAGTGGAGACAACATCTTGTTTCATGCTTGAGAACACCTACCATTTTCAATCAGCATGATTTCAGTCTTTTCCAAGCTAATGTAAGTCAAAAGCTATTCCTACCAGAATGTGTTTCCTTACCCATGTTAGTTATTCTAGTCTTGCTTGGTGTGAAGAACTCTTCAGGGTGAATAGGAGTGTTCAGGGATATGTGTTGTGGGCACAGTTGCAATAGATGTCTGGTTTATGTGTATGAAGGTTGAAAGGTTATTCTGCTGTCCTGACAGAGAAGCATGATCTTGAAATAAACACAATGTTCAATATGATAAGTTAGCTTTTACTGGTGTTTTTTGTGGGGTTTGTTTGTTTGTTTTTGTTTGGGTTTTGGGTTTGTGGTGGGGTTTGTTTGTTTGTTTTGTTTTGTTTTTCCCCACCACCAGCTAAGGGTAAGGTGCAATTTGTCATTGCTCCTTTCTGCTACTTTGGCTACCACTGCCATAGCTGTCAAAGAGGATGGGTGGAGTGGAGTTAGGCAAGTAGACAGATGTAAGAGGCAGGGGAGAAACTGGGTGCCTAAAACATGGGGAACTCTAAACTAGAGTTTCCCCTGAAGTCATTCATCCCAGTTTAAACTCTATTTAAAACTTGCCGAATGTCTGGGTATAGGCAGTAGGCATTTTAAATGCCTCAGTTGTGACACTGTGACACAAGCTTCAAGCCCACGCTCACATCTGAGGGCACTGAGTTGGGCTGCTTTCTGTACTGTAGACAGGCTGTTGGAAGCTGCCTGAAAGGTGGGAATTTTGCTGACTGCCAAAACTGTTTGAAATTCTGTCTTGTAATGTTTCATCATTTCTTTTCACATCACTGCTGATTATCATTGATACTGGCTTGGAAAAGGAGATGCTCTCCTATATAATCATGCAAACACCGCAGTGTCCAAATATCACCAGGGCAACCTTTCTTCCTGCCATGCTCTGCGCATTTTTGCAACGGCTGCTTTTGTAGCACAGGCAAGTTTCGTGGCTTAATGGGTTGGTGCCCACAGACCCAAACTCTTGGCAGGAATAGTGAAGTTAATTACTTTAAGGTGAAGTCCTGGCCCACGGAGACTTTTCCTGGTGACTTCAACACTGCTTGGATTTCACCGTTTGAAAACCAGTGACTCTGTGCAACAAAAGAATGTGTCCTGCCAATTTGTGAGCCTTTGATTTGAGTTGCCGTTGTCCTACTTAGCGCTGTATACTAGTTTAATGGTGTCTGGCAGCAGTGTGCTGATCTTACCCACCTCCCGGGTTTGGCTTCACCCGTCCTGTAACTAATAAGCAATGTATTATTTTATTTACTGACTAGTTTAATCTCTAACTATACTGCAGTGTGTTACTGGACACTGTTGTAGGAACTTCATATTTTATTTTGGAAACTTGGCTAGTGGCAATCTTACCACAAAAGCTAGGAATAGGAATAGCAGCATATGTGCACTTTAGAAAATGGTTTGACGAAATTGCAATGTATCACAGAAATTCTGCGTATCTCGTGTAGAAGAAAGGTTTATTTTTTTAAGGTTGTCATTGGTCTTGTGTATCTCAATGATACCATCATGGCTATTTTAAGTAGCCAGTGGAGAGCAGTTATCTTTCCTTTGTCTTGGGAGCGGAGGAGAAAAAAATGTTTTGGCTTTTTTTTTTTTAAGGATTTTTAATTGTCTTTGGAGGTTTCTGAAGAATATATTTGCCCTCCATGATGAATTATCAAGGGCTCTTAACCTTATGGTTAATAACTTTGTTCAAGGTTACAAAAAAAAAAAAAAGTTAAGACAAGTAAATAGTCTCACTGACTTTCAAGAGGTTGATTACTAATAGTAATCATGGGCAGAAGATTTTCAGCACTGGCTCTCAGGTAAACTTAAAATTCAGCAGAAGTCAACTGGAAGGTTTTCCATAGCAGGGAGTGAATATAAAACTGAGGAGAGTCTCGAGGACCAGGCCCACATTAAATAGTTCTAGTCCCGTTGAGACAAGTAAATAGTCTCACTGACTTTCAAGAGGTTGATTACTAATAGTAATCATGGGCAGAAGATTTTCAGCACTGGCTCTCAGGTAAACTTAAAATTCAGCAGAAGTCAACTGGAAGGTTTTCCATAGCAGGGAGTGAATATAAAACTGAGGAGAGTCTCGAGGACCAGGCCCACATTAAATAGTTCTAGTCCCTGAATACGAACAGCTGAAAGTTTCTGGATAAGCCAAGACAAATACCTTTCTTCTGAATTTTTTTCTTTGCTGGCCAAAATCTAATTTTTAACAGTATGATAAATGCCACTAAGATGCCATGGAAATGGAATATATCTGAAAATATGTCACTTCAGACTCTAGTTGGTACAGTCTGTTTCTCTTTGTAACAAGTATTTAGTTCGTATCTACTCCCAAGTGCTGCCCAGGTTGTTCTGGTTGTCTTATGTGTAGTATATAGGGGTAATCATGGCACTATGTTCTTTCCATAAAGCTTTTCCTTTCATAGCACAAGGCTGCAATGGAACTAACATGAGAGGGAAAGCATGCTTCACCGATGCCAGAAAAAGAAAGGGTACAAAGTTAAAACTTTTAAATTAACACAAAGTTTGAACTTCAAAAATAAAATAATTTTCTTTGATTTTTAGATATGTGGGACCAGTTTTCAAAATCAAATTTTTCCTTGTAAAACAAAGTACAGAGGAAGCATGGTCTCCACAGGTGTCCTTTTAATGCCCTCTTGTATTACCTTACTGTGATGAACCTCTTCTGTGGTCTTTTTACTCCTACTGACAAGTAATCCTAGCCTACTGATCGTGACCCTTAAACTCTGCTACATTATAATTAACTTTTGGTGTGTCATGACTCTGATTTTTATGTATTAAATGCATGCCTTGTTATCCACTCAGTACTGCATAGGATACTGGTTTGACAAAGAATGAAATCCAGTGCTTGGGAGAGAGCTTTATTCATCCATAAGACAAACAAACCTTATTTCCCGGACTTAAGTGACATTAAATGTTTGTTGATATTGAGAAATTTAATCTATTCAAATGCTTAAAAAAATACTTTCCAATTAAATTCAGACTTGCACTAAATCTCAGCTGATCTAGATGGTAAGGATTTTCCTCTGATTTAACTTAATGAATTTTAAAAAAAGCACCCAAACCATTGTAATTTTTATCTTGGGATGAGCCAGCTGGCAGGTAGTCCTTCCATGATCTACTTGTAAAGTGATGATTTTCAGCAGAAAAATGATGGTCCTGTTTACGAAATAAAAAAATATGAAATTAGTAAAGTTCCTTTCAAGACAGAAGCTGAATGACTCAAGATAAAGGAACTATCTTAAACTTTGAAACAAATCAGATTCATCATATTTAACACTGGGACTGCTGAATTGCTCCAAATCAAATCTTCTGTGAGAAGCAAAGCATAGAGGGCAGGATCTTACATTTCTCAAAACATGTGATTAGAACTGATTTTTTTCTTAGTAAGTCTGCTTGCTTATTGTTACTTTCAGGTTTTGATAACCACAAACAAGATACAGATATTTAATATCTTGTTTCTATCAGAAATATCATGTTATCTTTCAAATAAGAGATGTCATTTCTTCAGGTAAGAAAATTGCACTTCAATTCACTTTTGCTAAACAGACCTTTAGCAAGTTGTCAGGAAAATTAAGTGAAAATGCCAATGTGCTGCCAGAGTGCAAAAGACTTGAATTTAAAAACATCTCCACCAGAATTCTGTATTATGAACCATCAGTTGAGAAGTTTTTTTCATGTTTTGGTTAAAGTGAAAAGGAGAGAAAAGGGACTAAAATTTAGAAGAACTCAGCTCATTCACTGGTGAAGTCATAGGAAAAGGTGACTGTATCCATTTATCTTAAAACATTGATGTATCTTGTCAAATGCAACCTTTCTAAAGGGATTGAAAGGAAAGAGGGGCCTCTTGGAAAGCCTTGAGCCAGCTGTGGATGCTGAAAATCAAGGTTTTCACTGGTACGGTCAGTGCACCTCCTGAGAGTTGGCTGGGGAGAAGGGCAATTATATGCATCACTTAATTTCAAGGAGGTCCAAAGGCAGCTAGGAAGTGAGGGGATGCTGCTCTGGGCTCCCAGGAGCAGCCACGAACCATCAAAGGACATCATGAACCTGTTGGGACTAATGTGTGTTAAGCCTATGTCTCTTCAAAAATGGAGTTGTTGCCTATTTTGTGAAAAGCAAGAAGAACTCTGGGTTTTGCTGCAGGCATGAAGCAGAGTAAAGAAATAATGTGAGCCCTGGGCAGGTGGGAGACCGTGGAAGGCCACCTAGCACTCGGTGTGCAGGAGAGAGGTGTATAAGGGCAAAGCATTAAATGATGTGGGGTGCAACTGGGAGCTAGAGACAATCACCAGAGCAAGGAAGGAACTGCCTGGATGATCTGTCATCAGGATGATTAACTTGTGGATTCACTGTTTGCTTAGGAAAATCCAGGACTTGAAGGGAAATTCCCTTGTTACAGATACTAAAGCAAAGGAATTGGTTGAATGGCTGAAAGACAAAAGGGATGGGATGTTCTTTCTGTTGTCCCCCAGTGGACAGTCTCCCTGCCCCCTCTCGCTCTTGTCCAAGGTCCTTGCTGCAGCCATCTGCCCTTGCTGAAAAAGGCCCAGCAGAATGTAGAGTTGCCCAGGGCCCAAAAATTTTCAGATATTTGAGATCTCTCTGTTTCAAGTCAGTGAATTCTCCTGAGAAAAGAAAATAGAGTTAGTCTCCTGCTTGTTTATACCTCTGTGGCTAAGAATCCCTTATGACAAATGCTTCAGACAGTTGTTTCCCTCCAAAAGGAAGGTCAATACCCATGAGCTAGCTTCTTCAATCTGCATTGAGCTTGGTCTAAAAGAACTGTGACGCTTGTAAACATGATTAGTACTTAAATCTGCTGTCATTTAGCCAGCAAACAATGCACATAACCATTTAATTCTTGGCAAAAACAAAACTCTGTGGTGTTGGTTTGTTTGGGCTTTCTTTTTAACTGTAACCTTATTTTAAATGAGAGTAGCACGCTTGGTAGCCATGTACAGGATTTGTCTTGGAAATTTTGAGAACAAATACCGGCTCTGCTGAATTCTCTATTTTGGGAGTGAGATGAGAAAAGGAAAATGTAGAAGAAAAATTTTGTGTGACATAAAGCCTGTGTCTCTGAATATCAAAAAAAAAAATCCAAACAAAGAAAAAAAGCCACTAAACAGTGAATGTGCTTTAGTGATAATAAGCCATTTTTTCTCCCTGTTTGTATGAAATCACAAGATGACTGGTATTACTTCTTATCTTTTGCCATTGCAAGCTTTGCCAAAATGCTGGAGGTATAATATAATCCCCTATAATTATATGTTTTGAGATAGAGCATTCCTTGGCTGTTTATATGGATTAAAACTGACTTAGAATGCTAGAAGGCATTCCAGTCATAATGGTAAACTAATTAGCAATTAATACTGTGCTATGGTTTAAAAGTAATTTTTCTGTTGTACTTTGCCATTAAAACACAAATATTCAAGTAAGCTATGAATGGTTTCATGGAGTTTTCTCATTAATGTGATAAATTCTTTGTTCCTTTACAATAATAAGAAAAATGTCAGGGAACAGCAATTCAAGAAGAAAAAAGTGTTGGGAGCAGCAGTATGTGTAACCTCAATAATTTCACATAAGTAATTACTTATTTTCAGTCTTGCAATTTTTAATGGTGATAACTGAAGAAAGGGTAGGATCAGATCTTTATTCAAATTTTAATTGCCACTGTAAAAGCTCTGCATGAATAAATTGACCAAAAGTTTGTTTTACCTCTCTGTTAAGGTGTTGGTACCCTGGAATGGCTAGACAGACCATACCACAATACTTCATAGATGTATCCTTATATAGATCTATTCTGGCACCTTCTTTTTTCCTAATGATAGGTTAATATGTGCAGTTTACATCAGCTGCCAAGTATGAGTGCTTCTCTGAACTGTATCCAAACTGAATATGACTAAACTAAGATATAAGACTTTTTTTTTTTTCCATTTACTTCAGTAGGCTTTGGATCAGATCCTTATTGAATCTTCAAAGTTGAATTGGAAGTCTCTGATAGTCATTTTGCATCCAGTCTGTTCTATTAGTAAAGGTGACCCAACAGGCAGGAGGAAGGCAAGAGCTTTGAAATAAAACCTTTAGAAATAGGTTTTCTCCACGCTCTGTTTGCAGATATGACTTGGAAGACTGACAGAAACAGAAGAAAGAATTTTTTTCCAAGTCTGTTAGCTTAAGTCGCAAGTGCCTATTTGTAAAATACTGTTGGTTAAAGTGCTTAAGGGTTCAAATAGAAAGCTTGCATAGAAAGTGTCTTTTTTTTATAAGTGCCCTCCTGCTTAACAAAATAGATTCTTATCGGAGAACAATTCTGCCTTGCAGTATTAGCTTCATGTTCTTTTTAACACCTGGGCTGGAGTCCCTACAAGCCAGTAATTACCCTCATTAGACCCCAAAAAGACTTCCTCACAAGGAGAGTCCCTCTCCAAGCAGGTCCCAGAAACCCTACTGAAAACATCCAACAAGAATTTGGGATCTGGAGACTTCTGGAGGAAGCCAAAGGAAGAGAGCGAGGTGGGAGAGTGCACAGGTGTTGTCTTCAGAGGTTTGTACTGAATGAACTTTGGCTTTCCAAGAAAAACACAGAGACCTTTGCAATTCCCAGCTAATGTCATGCAAGACATTCCTAATGAAAGGCAAAACTGCTGACATCTGAATCTTTTCCACATTTCATTTTAAGTTTGAAAATGGTCCAAGTCCTATGAAGAAGGGGGAGAAGAACTGATGTGCATAGATTTTTTAGTTGGAAATTTGCCAGTTTGGGGTGTCCCTTCATAAACAGGAAAAATGCACCTCTTTGAAGTAAAAGCAGTTTTTCTCTCCCCATCCCCACTTAGCGGAAAGGAAATCATGGAGAACATGAATAGCGAAGGATTGGCTCACTGATGGCTGTGGTGTCAGTGCTGCAGTTTCAGAAGTGCTGTGGCCAGCTCTGAGGAGCCCCTATGCTGCTCCGGAAGCTCAGGAGGTTCCTCCATACGAACTTCTCTGCCTCCTAGTGACCAGCTTTTGGGCAGGGGCAGGATGTAGTTCAGAGGAAATACCAGCAGAGCTGTATTGCTCCAGTGGGCCTTGTAAGTGGCTTGAGTGTTGGCAAGTGTGGCTCCTTCCTTCTTCAGCCTCTTAGTGCCTGTGTGTGCTTGAATGAATTTTCATCTCAGGCTTTTTATCTGTCTTATTTATTCATGTTTTTAAAAGCTCAGATCTCAGAGGTATTTTGGCGATGTTAGGCAATAATAAGTGTTTAAGGATGCTGAAGTTCCCTAAGGCAAGGATCTTACCTGCATCTTACTGAAGGCTGTCTGCCTGACGCCATGTAGAGCTCTGTAGATAAATAAGCTTCCTCCCGGGGAGCCTGCTTGCAGGCCAGGAGCTGTATGTCTGTGTGAGCATGCACTGCCTCGATTTACTATTTCTCAGCATGGCTGGTTAGCCCAAACAGTGTGCCAAAACCATGCCTACACCTCTCCCAACCTGCCTGAGTGTCCTTTGCAGCACCACGCTGTGCCATACAGACTTTCAGATAGAAGGCATTGTCCAGTGTCGCTCTCATATACTCTAAGGGGCAGCTCTGTTACGCGAGTAAGAAAAACATCTTGGTATGATACACTTGCATTGAGACACTAGAAATTCTGTCATGGGGCTGTAACAGGTAATAGCATACTTTCCATTCAAGTTCTTAAACTTAATTAAGAACCCTCCAAAAGTAAATTGAACCAAACATGCATTTACCCTGCTTGTCAGTCTGAGGCAGTGTAACATGGCTCCGATTTCTAACCTGGATTTAAACCTTTGTCCTCAATTAGGTTATTTAATTTGCTTCATTTAAACACTACAGGAAAATTAAAAGCAGGTGTTTCTTTTATTGACCACCTATTGTTATGCTTTCTTTTCTATTTTGAATTATAATCACAGCATTTCAAATAGTGAACCAGGACCTCCTCTTTGTTTTCAGCAAAGTCAAACGTACGCTACAGGACGGGAATGAAGCTGGTTCTCCTACCGCTTACTGTCATAGTACATAAAGCTCTTCCATAAACAGGGGAGGGAAAGGAAAGGCAGCCCCAAACCTTTACTTACCATCAGTGTGTCTTGGTGGTACTTGTAATTTCCTGCGGCTACTATGTCTAATTTAAAAAGAAGTTTCCCAGAATAAAAGAACAGAAGCAGAGCTCTGGCCCCAGAGCACAGCAGTAGTTCCCAGATAAACATGGGCTCCCTTCACAAAGCTATGGAGCTCTCCTAGTAAAGAGCAAAGAACTGTACAAAATGAAAGCTGTTACATCACTTGGCTGAATAGTGATTTGTTTCTGGGTTCAGCCAGGATGGCAGACACTTCTTTGCATTCTACTTAAATGCAGTGTTAGTCTTTTTTACGAAGGTCATTGGTTAATCACAGGCTACTAAAACAAAAGCCTATGAATCTGAGACAATCAAAAAAAGAGCCAGTGTAAATTGTTTTGAAATCATTCAGAGTTTGAAATGACCATGTTTGTATAATAATATAGCCATCATAATCAAAACTGTAGGTACCTTAAGTTTAAAGAAAAAAAGTGGATGAATTCTGTGCATGCATTTGAAACACAAGAGCTCAAGGCTAGTCTTAGAGAGCCTTAACAAAGCACTATTGAGTCCCAATACTGGGATCAGCACGGAGCGTCCTGTTATTGAGTGAGGAAAGAGTTTCTGGGATAGCTTTTTTTGATTGTTCCAGAAGAAGAGCAAGCACTCACGCTCTGGGAAGTGTTTTCTGAGAATTCCTGCAGGCTGAGGAGTTCTTAGTCATGCCAAACATCTGATTAATTACCACTTTTTAGATTGATTTTCCACTAGCAGTGGGTAAATTTGAGAGGTCACTGGTTTCATTCATTTTAGTAGAGGATGTTTATCAAAACCTTACCAAAAGTTCTGTGAGATAGAAATCTTCTGAGATTAGATACTTGGAAAGCTGTTGCTTAAGCTGCAGGAAATTGGGTGTGATCATTTCATTACGAACCAATTTGATCTCTGGCTATCTCTTTGTTGTTCAAGCGAAAACCTGCCAGAAGATTTACCAAATGCTGCACTAGATGTTGATCTCAGTTCCATGATATAATTCGCTCCACTGATTTCAACTGAAGCACGGCAAAACTGGGACCATCATTTCTTTGCGAGAGGGCTTATTGGATTGGACAACTTACACCATTGCAGAGGTCTTTAGGGACAGGGAGTAGCACTTGTAACCAATGAAGTTCTACTTGCCTTACTAACATCACAGTCATGGTATTAAAATGGTGGTTTTCTCAGCCTGCTGTGGTTTGAAACTCTAGCTTTAATTTTGCTGCAGTGGACCTTGATCGTGCAAGACAATAAGCAGCAGCGCCATGGAAAAAGTCCCAGAATACTGTTCGGTTTAAAAAAAGCAAAACAAAATCTGATCTACTGGTAATCTTAGAAGGTATTTAATCTAGCAGGACAGATGACAGCTTCAACAGCAGTGTTTAGAAACTTCTACCCATACGCCAGTCCTAATGATTTTCAAATACAAATAAGAACTTAAAACATTAAATTCCTAAATAACTTTTTCCTTGCCTTGAAATTCTTCTTTTCTAATAAGAAATGAGCTTCACCTAGAGATAAATACTGAATGTGTCTGGTCTATGAGGCTTTCATTTTTCCAGGCTAGATGAATATATGCACACATTTTTAGCACAGCACATGCCTGAATAGGCACCAGGATGGCTGTGCAAATGCCACGTTTCTATTCCACTCCTTTACATAGTACATTCCATACTTGTGAAAGCTTCTGGGCTGGTGAGCAAGAAAGGCAATACAGTTCTGTGGCCTTTTATTTTCCTTTATGATGGCAGTTCAAACATTTTTTCCCCACCTTGTCTCATTAATATGGATGAATGAAAAGGGGAACTCTGATAGTCTCATCCTTATGTCTGTGCCATCGTTAGCACACAGTGCCCACATGTGGGTAATATTATCTGGGGAAGGGGGAAATGGGCTGTCTTGCTTGTTCCCTCTGTGTGTGCACAAGCAGCTCACAAGGCAGCACACTGAGGCTCTTATTTAGCAAAGTTTCCTAAGTGTTTGCTCCAACCTGCTCATGCTGGTGAGGCTGTTAAGAACGTGCTTAACTGTGATCAGATGTTCAAATTCAAAAGGATTTAAACATCTGTTTCTCATTAAGTGTATGCTTAAAAGCTTTGCTGAATCAGGGCCTTAGCCATTAGGAAATAAACAGAGACCACCAACTTATTTTACATATACTCTAGCAGAGTGTTCGGATAGATAGTAATGACTTTCAGTCAGTACTGCCCAAAGTTGGCTTTGAACTGCTGACCTAGAGGTGAAAGGCTTGTATCCTATTACCAATCCCTGGGGCAAACCAGTCTTACTTGTTTTCAAATATTAATGAATTAAGTCAAGTCAAAATGTAGCCCTATTGATTGCCTTTTCCCCGTACTTTTCCTGTGTCAGCATCAGTAACTGATGCTGCTGTAGAAAGTCTTCGGATCAGTGCTGCCCACATTTTTCTGGTTTAAATCAATTGCACTGTAAGCAGAGTCTTAATAACTGAAACAGTTGGTTAGTTTCTAAAAATATTTAGAAATGGACCTTTCCACCAATGTTGATAGTAACTGTTCATCATGGAAAACATACTTATGTGTAGGGTGTAATGAATTATTTAGGTATCTGTTCTCCTTGTGATATGCAGACATAACTCACTGACACTAATAGGAGGTTCATATGCATGCCAGAAGCAGGGAAAATCCTTGGAGAGTATTTAGACAGTATTCCTTGAAGGCTTGGGGGGGCAGGGAGGAAAATCATTGATGCAAACATGAATTTGTCATTTTTCCACAGAGGATATGTGTATTTTTATTTTAAAAAGACAGTGGGGACCATTAACTAACAAATATTTAAAATTCTATTTACATGTCTAAAGGCAGAGCAGAGATGAAGGCCACACACAGACCTCCAGTTGAAAGCTGAGGCACACTAGTATGGAAGAAAAGCAAATGTTCCTGGTAAGTGCTCTGTTGAAAATTTTGGCTTTGGTCTTGGGTATTTGATTTTTGGGAATCTTTATTTCTTACAAGAGAAGGCTCATTGAACCAGAAGTATTATTTGAAATCTGGGGTTTGTTTATCATTTGGTATAAGATGTACATTTGATCCAATAGTTCAGACTCTGGTCAGATACTGTGGAAGTCCATTTCTAGTAGTATTTTCTCAGTGTTTGACCTATGCACAGGGGTGTCCCATGCACATAGGACCTACATGACCTAGAACAGGTCAACAGATCAGGAACATCTTGAGCCTAGGCCACGTTACAACTGCAAATGCAGATTTGCAACTGCAGAAAAGATTCAGGTGCTATAGAAAGAGATGCAGATAACTTCATTTTTGCTTCAGTCTTTGTGAGCCATCCCAACATCTCTGATAGCTATCCCTCCAATAGTGCTGTATCAGAGAAAATGCAGTCTGCTTTGGTAGAAGAGGCTGTCAAAAATCATAGTAGTGTCAAAATAACTCTATTCTGT
>NW_010224547.1:0-1867 GCF_000690775.1 Eurypyga helias
GCCCGTGTGGGGGTCCTGTCTCCTGCCCCCTCGGCGGGGGCTGCCTGCGGGCCGGGGAGCGAAACGTGCCCGGAGCTAAATGGCCCTTTATCGCCTTTATTGTGCTGCGATTGGGCGCTAAGGAGGAGCCGGGGGTGACAGCTGTGGGACTTGACCGCCTTGGCCCTGGCCTTGCTCTTCTCCCCCGCCTCAGACCTGTGCCATTTGTCACTCAAATAGACAGCCCGCGGCGGGCAGGGGTGGAGTGTGGTGTGAGGCCGGATGAAGGGCAGAAATAACGGTCAGATCTTGAGGGAGAGGAATCACAGAATCACTAAGGTTGGAAAAGACGTATAAGATCATCCAGTCCAACCACCAACCCAGCACTACCGTACCCACTAGGACACGTCATCCAGCAACACGTCTACAAGATCCTCCATTACAGGGAAGGTGACTCCACCACTTCCCTGGGCAGCCCGTTCCAATGCCTGACCACTCTTGCAGTGAAGAAGTTTTTCTCAATATCCAATCTAAACCTCCCTGACACAACTTGAGGCCGTTTCCTCTTGTCCTTACTTACTGGGAAGAACAGACCAGCACCCGCCCCACTACAACCTCCCTTCAGGTAGCTGTAGAGAGCGATCAGGTCTCCCCCTCAGCCTCCTCCAACCTAAACATCCCAGCTCCCTCATCTGCTCCTCACAGGACTTGTGCTCCAGCCCCTTCCCCAGCTCCGTTGCCCTTCTCTGGACATGCTCCAGCCCCTCAGTGTCTTTCTTGTGGTGATGGGCCCAAAACTGACCCCAGGATTTGAGGTGCAGCCTTACCAGTGCCCAGTACAGGGGGACATTCACTGCCCTGGTCCTGCTGGCCACACTGTTCCTGATGCAGGCCAGGATGCCCTTGGCCTTCTTGGCCACCTGGGCACGTGCTGGCTCATATTCAGCCAGACACTGACTAACACCCCCAGGTCCTTTTTTGCCTGACAGCTTTCTGGCCACTCGTCCCCAAGCCTGTAGCGCTGCTTGGGGGTGTTCAGGACCCGGCTCTTGGCCTTGTTGAACCTCACACAGTTGGCCTCAGCCCATCGATCCAGCCTGGCCAGGTCCCCCTGCAGCGCTCTCCTACCCTTGAGCAGATCAACACTCCCACCCTACTTAGTGTCATCTGCAAAATTCCTGAGGGAGCACTCAATCCCCTCATCCAGATCGTGATTAATACATTAAACAAGACTGGCCCCAAAACTGAGCACTGGGGGACACCACTTGTGACTGGCCGCCAACCAGACTTGACTCGGTTTACCACAACCCTCTGTGCTCTGCCCTCCAGCCGGAAGCTGGAAGCTCTGGGGGATGCCCAGTTGCCAGGGTCCCTGCACAGCTTTGTGCAAAGGGGGACAGGGCTGGGTTTCGAGGGTCCCAGCGAGCAGGGGCAGCTGGTGCCCTGCACGGCCAGGAGCCCTTGGGGTACCAGGCCGCACTCTCCCCAGAGCACATGGGCTCTGAGAAGCCGCTCCAAAGGCAGGGAAACACCCAGGCGAAAGCCCAGTGTTGGCTGCAGAGCCTGCTTGCGTTGTCACGCCTTGAGGCTCAGCAGGGATAATTGTCACAGAGAGGTGGTTATCTCATTCGGCTGTGCAGGAGGCATGGAGGGTGTTATCTGTGAAAGGGCTGATGAGCGATTCCGAGGGGAGTCAACTGCCCTGAGCTATTCCGTACTGGAAACCCCATCTTGGAGAGCCCAGGAGAACAATGGCTGGGAAGCACGAGGCCTTCCCTCTCCTTTCAGCCTTACTGATAAACCCATTCTCGTTTCAGGTCTCAGCAGCAGAAACGCCCCACAGTTTCACACCCTCCAACTCGCAGGCCGGGCGCGGCCCCTCGCCCCC
>NW_010224548.1:0-3884 GCF_000690775.1 Eurypyga helias
ATTCTGTGATTCTATGATTCTCCTGACCGTGGTGCCTGTGCTGTCCCCTGCAGCCTTCTGTCCCGCTGCGGCCCGCGGGGCAGCGAGGCTGTGCCTGCAGGGGGAGTTTGGGCGGGCGTGGTGTGAAAGAAGGAAGAAACAGCATTTAGGAGAAAGATTTTTGTGAAGGAGGTAGACACCTCCATTGAATTAGGTTCTTTCTGTTTGTAGCCCTGTGTTTTAGTGCATCACCTTCAGAGCACCGCCTGCAAGCCCGCTGCGTAACGCCATTCGCTGCTGTGAACTGCCTTGCGCATCCAGTGGCCGTGCGGGAGAATTCACCGCTTGCTTCATGTCCAGCGCTTGCCCCAGGTCAAGCTCCCAGAAGCGCTCGGGCAGGTACCAACACGGGTTGAGGCAGGGACGGCTGCTGACCAGGTTGCAGGTGACAGGTGGGGAAGCTGTCACGGCCTTCTCACTGCCCGTGCAGCCGCTGTATGTTTCCTGTCGTTTGCTTGCGGCATTGACCACGATGGGCTTCAGTTTGGGAAGGGAACCTGGAATGCTCTGCTAGGCTGCTACCCCTTTTGCTCTTCTTTAACCTTTGGTTCAGGCTGTGTGATGTTTCTTGGCTTCCTGTGCCTACACTGCAGCCTGGATCAGTGGCAAGACATTCCTATCCCTGCCGCAGGAAGGCAATTTAACCCGTGGAGATTGCCCACAGTGCAGGCAATTAAAAAAAAAGAGTCTGTAACTGAAGAAACCTCTGTACAGTAGGGCCATGACTGCAGTTTCTTTTCCCTGTAGAGATCAAATTATCTAATTTTTTTTTTTTAGACTTTAAGAAAAATTAAATAGAAGCTAACCAATGAAGTCAAAGCATAGAATCCTAGAATCACAGAATGGTTTGGGTTGGAAGGGACCTTAAAGACCATCCAGTTCCAACCCCCCTGCCATGGGCAGGGACCTTGACCACTTCCAGGGATGGGGCATCCACAGCTTCTCTGGGCAACCTGTCCCAGTGCCTCACTACCCTCTCCGGGAAGAATTTCTTCCTGCTATCTAATCTAAACCTCCCCACTTTCAATTTAAACCCGTTACCCCTTGTCCTGTCACTACAGGCCGTTGTAAAAAGTCCCCCCCAGCTTCCTTGTAGCCCCTTCAGGCACTGGAAGGCGCTATAAGGTCTCGCCGGAGCCTTCTCTTCTCCAGGCTGAACGAGCCCAACTCTCTCAGCCTGTCCCCATAGCAGAGGGGCTCCAGCCCTCGGAGCATCTTCGTGGCCTCCTCTGGACTCACTCCAACTGGTCCATGTCCTTCTGTTAAGGACCCCAGAGCTGGACACAGCATTCCAGGTGGGGTCTCACAAGAGCAGAGCAGAGGGGGAGAATCCCCTCCCTCGACCTGCTGGCCACACTTCTCCTGATACAGCCCAGGATATGGTTGGCAAACAAAGTATTGCTCATTTCATAGCTCGTGACTATCTTGCTTCAAAGTCTGGCCATTCCTAGGTAAATGTATCAGCTTCTGACAGTTCCAGATTTCTTGGACAAGCAACTTAGCATCCCATTGTTGGATTTTCTGGCACTAGTAAACTGTGAAGATTTTTACGAACCCAGAAAATTTGGCATCCCAAAAATTCAGTGTCCCACAAACTACTTGTATCCTTTTTCCAACCTATCATCCCAATGAACTCCTCCTCCAAAGACAGCCTGAGAAGCTACCAAGCTACAAGCTATTAAAGACTCCATGGTCTTCTACAGCCTTGAGAATCTGTGGGAATACAGTGCTCTTTAATTCCAGTATCAATCTCATAAATGGTCCAGAAAAACACCCCAAGGCAACACAGGAGAACACACCCATGAGGTGATAAAGGTTTGTGGCTTGTCTATCTGCCTATGCACCAGTACAGAGCGATTAAACTGTACTACTTCATTATGGGGCAAAGCCATAACAAAGAAAAGTACATTTAGTTGGGTTTCAATTTGAAGCGTCACAAATTATTTGCTGCTGTAATTGTGGATTCAAGAAACATTTGGAAAGTGCCAAATGTAATCTGATTATTTAAAAAAAAACCCCAAAACACCCCAAACAAAACAAAACAAAAAACAAACCACCAAACCTTTCACACCAGGACAGAAATTATGTTTATAAGTAAGTGGGCTTACACATCATTTAAATAGCTGGGCTTCTTCCCCAGAAGCTAAGGTTCACTTGTTAATTTTCTGCTCACTATCGTGGGACTTAAAATTCATTGTAGGCCCAGGAGATGGCAGCAGATCCAAAAGCAAAGTTAGCCAGAGCGGCAAATTTGCGGGCTGGTTTGGTTTACCTGAAAATACAAGGGGCCTGAACGGATTCAATGCATTTTTCCCCACTTATGCGAAATGGTTTAATGTGGCTTGACTTTTGGATGAGGGGGAACTGCTGTGCAGTCTGCTTCCCCTGAATGCCATGTACCGATGTACCCCACAAGCAAGAGAAAAGATGCTACTGTGCCTGGTAACTTAAAGTCTCTGCATTGTCACTCCCAAGCCATCGCCTCGGTTCAGGAAAAAATGACCGAGACCATTTCCTTCGCTTTAAAGAAGCAAACGGAGCTTCAAAATAATGCAAGCTTTTAAAATTTGGCTTTCAGTAAGGACAGTGTAAATTTTAACCAAACTGTTCTTTTGTTCCTTGGGAGTTTGGATGTTGAATCTGCAGGCTTCTGTTTTCCAGTTAAACCATGCATATTCGTCTTTTCAAAACAGAACCCATTTGAAAATTACTCCTACCCAATATTTAACAGTGAGAATTGGAATTTTTGGGGGCTTTAAATAATTAAATGCCTCTGTGTAAAGCAGTTTGCTAGAGATATGCTGGCAGCATACTTTTTAAGCCTGGTGATAAGACAGAAACCCTCCTGCAGATGTATCTTGTTTTTTTTGCCGCTCCTGTCAACTGCTAAGGGAAAAGGAATACTTTATTCTGTATTTTTTGTTGCTTAGAATATAAGTCAATCTGCTCATTCAGCTACACTTTCTGTATTAGCTTGAATATTTAGTTCATTATATAGTCTTCTGAATATCATTTGATCCTGCTTCCTTATTCTAAAAGTTGCTGAAACATTAAAGGTTTGAACGTTACTCCATATTTTATGTTGAATTCCCCCTTAGAAATAGGTGGAGATTCTTTTGTAGGCATGGTCTGAATTACTGTACCAAACATACATCTTACTGAAAGAGATCTGACCTGATCAGGATCCCCCAGAAAGTAAAATAATGCCACATTTTTCTCAAATCCAGAGAACCATATTGTCAATGTAGCATAACCTCTATGTTTCAGCAGAGTATTTTCTGGACTGAAAACATACTTTCCTGTATTTGAATTTAATGTATTATTATTACCAATCACACAGGGAAGTCTGCTGCCTCCCTGGGGCCCGGGTTAGAGACATCACTAGGAAACTCCCTGGTCTGGTATGGCCCTGGGATTATCACCCACTACTGGTCATGCAGGTGGGCAGTGCTGAGGTTGAGGAGGGAAATCCAGAAGACATCGAAAGGGGCTTCAGGACACTGGGCCGAATGGTTGCAGGATAGGGAGAACAGATAGTGTTCTCCTCAATCCCTTTAGTGGCAGGGAAGGATACTGGAAGGCACAGGAAAGCAGACCTGATCAACATGAGGCTCAGAGGCTGGTGCCAACAGTGGAATTTTGGGGTTTTTGAGCATGGGGAGGTTTATACGGCACTGGGCTGGCTGGTGACAGACAGTGTGCAGCTGTCACAAGGGGGAAAAAGGGTTCTTGCCTGTGAATTGACGGGGCTCATTGAGGAGTTTAAACCAGGCTGGAAGGGGGAAGGGGCAAAAGCAGTAGTGCCACCAACAGGTGCCCTGAGCCTGGAGAAGAATCACAGGTCA
>NW_010224549.1:0-5063 GCF_000690775.1 Eurypyga helias
CCGGCAGCATGCTGAGCCGGGGTCTGGCCCTGCCTTGGCCGCTAGTTCCCTGGAGGAGCTGCCTGGCCATGGGACAAACACATCCAGGTCTCCTCCCTTCATCCCACCCCTTCCCGCTCCTGGGAAGCTGCTCTTGACACATAAGCATTTGCCTATTTTAAGGAGTTGCCAAGAGCACTAGCAGGCTGGGATTTTGCTGTGAGCAGTACCTGGGGCAGGCAGGACTACTTTCTTCCCTTGCTCTTTCCACCTGGAAGGCTGGAAAAGAGGACAGATGTCAGCAAGTCCCTGGGCATGGTCCTGGGCCCCCCAACAACACAGCACCCAGCTTCCCTTTGCGCGGGGGGTACGCACACATCCCCCCACCTGGCTGTGAGCATCCCTGGCCCCATTCAAGGGTGCTACAGGTGAGCAGTTTCACCCACCCCAGGTTCCCTGTTCCCTCCGCCACCCCCTGGCAGAGCTAATGGTCCTAAAGCTCAGGTATGGCCAAAATCTGCCCTAAAAGCCATGCCTCTCTCCTAATGAGGTAATTGGTGCCATCATCCCATTAAGAGGGCAGCCCCTGCACAGAGCTCGATTGAGCAAAGGATTTACATCTGTCCCCTGAGCCAGGACCCTGAGCCAAACCCGGCTGAGCCCTGCAGAGCCTCTCTGGCACAGCAGCACCCACTGCAGCCTCAGCTGCCCCAGCAACGTGCACCTGCCCCCTCTCACCACTTACTTCCCAGGGGAAGGTGCCTGAAGCCACAGGGTGGCCCAGGTCCAGGGCTGGCCAGAGCCATGCCAGTCTGGCAGGGGCAGCCATCAGCGCTGACATGCACGGTGGTCCACCTGCCCAAAGTCACGCCGGCTCTTGAAAATAAAATAAGGGATGGGTCTTTGAGCAGACCTTGAGATCCAGGGAACCCCGGGAAGGTGTCATGGGAGGATGCTGGGGAGACGCTGCTCCCCCAGCAGGTGCCCAGGGAGATTATGAGGGGATGTGGATGGGTAAAACCAGCAGCACTCATCAGCATCCCATGAGGGCCTTCCCTTTCCTCCATCACCACAGGCTCATTGCTGGGCTCGTGCCACATCACCTCCATGGTGATCTCTCCCTAGCCCTGGGATGCTGGGGGAGATGCCAAATTCTTGTGGCATGTGGGAGCTGCATCCATGCTGTGGGGCTGCTTTACCTCCCCCAGTGCTGAGGCTGCCATGCAGACCCCCTCCAGCAGCAGGAGGGTGACAGCCCAGGGAGGGGGCTCCAGGGATAAGAGCTGCAGCACCAGCCTGGGGCCGTAAAAAGAAATACAAAATATAAAGGAATAATTTTCAGCTTTTTGCCCCCCCTGAAATCAAAGCACCACCATTTAGTTAACACTGAGGCATATTGTGCATTTTAGCATAAGGTCTCAGGCTACTGCACACTCCCAGAGAGGCCGGAGGGCTGCAGCTGGGGTGGGCAGCGTGGGGGAGAGGCAGGGAGCAGCTCCCAGTCCCAGCTTGGAAACAGCCCATGCTCTGGGTTCCCATCCCCAACCATCCCACCAGATCGGGCTCTTCACGGGGGGTCTGCTGCCCTGCCATGCCCATGTCTCCCCAGCCCCAGCTGCAGTCCCCACTCACCCAACAACCAATCGAGACAGAAAAATATAAACTGGGGGAAAGAAAAAAACCCAACTCCTGGCTGGTTTTCTGCTGCCTTTCCAGTATACTTGAGTTACCATGGTTAGTTTTCCACTGTTCTCCTTGACCCCTGCAGCTTTCCCTTATGAGTTAGTGTCCTGGAATGTCTCTTTACGAGGTGCCTAGAGAAGTAAAGCTGACCTGATGCCAGTGCCCCCACACTGAGGACTTTATTAGTTTTTTAATTTTCTGTCTGGGTGCTCTCACTTGCCTCAAAGTTTCCACAGCTGCTAGGATTTATTAATGAAGGAGGGTCGTTTGTGTCCTGCCTCCCTTCCCCTGCTCAGTGAGTTGGTGGTGTTGCTTTGCCAGTTGCTATTTTTAATGGCTTTTTGGGTTTTTTCAGGAGATCTGCTGGAAGATTTTGCTTGCACAGGATCTGCTTTGCAGAAGAAATGTGAGGGACACAGATGGGAGCCACCATGATGGGACCATCCTGATGGAAACACAGGATGTGGCAAGTGGAGTCCAGCTAAGGCGACAGTGCTGCGACCTGGAAAGCTGAAAACGGCCACATTGATGGTGCTGGGATGTGAACCCCAAGAATTAAGAGGACAAAATAATTTTGGTTCCCCAAAGTGCATAAATGCTTAAATATTGGGGTGGGAGGGAGCCTCCTTGTCTCCCATGTTGGAGAGACCCCAGGACAACGAACTGCAGGCTGGTGAGGAGGAGGCTGAGGGGTGATGAAGGACATGCAGATACGTGCTGCATGGGGAGGAGGAGGTTGAGGGAGGTCAAAGGAGCAGAGACCTGCAATATAAACATGGCCAAAAGGAGGGGGGGAGAAAGGGCAGACATTTAAGGCAAGAGGGGAAAAAGGGCCAAATATTTATTTGTCCATAAAATAAGTCTCCATAGCAATGAAGTGCTTCACAATGTATTTTCATAACAAGTCCGGCCACGTGGCGCACAGCAGAGCTGCCAGAGGAGAACGAGACGCCTGCCCGCGCACCGTGTTCCCGGGAACAGCCGATCTCACACGGGGACTGCCAGCTCCACACGAGGCCACTGGTAGGGCATGGGGAGGGGATGCTCCTTCGGGGCACTGGGCAGCCCCAACCCCTGCCCTGGGAGGGGGGCAGTGGGGTTATTTCTGTGCTGGGGCGGGGAGGTGGAGGGAGTGGGTGTGATTTTTTACAGCTGCATTTTGTGTCGGGATGGCCCCGGGTCAGGCAGGTGCAAGATGCACAAGCCTACCTGGGATTAGGCAGGGAAGGAGAAAGGATGTGCCACCCCAAAATGCTGGGAAGAGGAAGGGGCCAGGGGTGTGAGATGAAATGCCTGTTGCTGGCAATGCCACCCGGGCTGGCAGCAGCCTCGGACAAGCAGCGTGCAGTGGGACAGACCCCGACACGCCTGGTACATGGCTCTGGGTTATGTGGTACCTTGAATTCACTGCCCAGCGTCTCCTGGGCAGGTCCCAGCAGCAGCATCGCCACCGTGCTGTACAGCTGGGCAAGTCCTGCACAGACCACACAGGCAGCATATCGTCCACCCCGGGAGGGGCAGGGGTCCCCCACGCCATCCTGCCTCAGAGGAGGGGAGGCAGTCAGAAGGGGTCTGATCCTGAGCCCTGGGCTCTGTGGGCAGCCCCCCCCGAGGCGCCTTGTGTCTGCCGTGTGAGCTCGGCTGCTGCCTGACCCCAAAATATCTTGGCAGCACCTCTCCCAGCATTTGTGCTTAGACAAATGTCACTGCAAAAAATTTGGCTCCAACCAGTGGGGACATAAATTCCATTATTTTGATGTCAGATGCACAATTTGTTCCTGTAACAAGGTGTTTTAACCTCGCTTCATATTCATTGTTCTGCCCGCTTTGATTTTACTGTAAATGACTGAATTTGCTTTTGATGTGGTGCCAGTGCCCCATAAATCCTGACACTCACTGTAAGAAAGGGAAGAGCCCTCCCCGCTGTTTGGTTGGCAGAGGAGGGGGACAAGGACAGGCGACTACTGTAAGACCGAGAGGGTCCGTGCAGGGATCCTGCACCACCCAAAGCAACATTCAGCTCTGAGCATCCCTCTGATACTTGCAGGCAAGGAAACATCCCGTAAGAGGGGAGAAGGCAGCGGGGAGGAGGAGTTGTGTTTCTCTTGCAAACCACGAGCCAACTTCATTCAGAGATTCACAGCTCCTCTGAGGACCCAGCCGGCGCTTCGAACTTGCAAGAAAACCCCAGACCAAGCGCGATTTGTGTGGTTTGAGGTTTCATCCCGAGCTGCTTTTAAGTGTTTCGGTTCCCAGCAACTCTTCCAGAGCGTGCTGAAGGTGAAAAGGGGCAATAAAACCACCCCCCACAAAACCCACACTTAACATTTCCAAGCCCAGCAGCACTTGGGGGAGCCTTCCATTACTGCCATTGCCCAAATTCCTCCTAACCTCAGCGGCAGTCGGATAAGACTCCTGTTTTCCAGCCGGTAATGCTGCTGGGGTTTTGTTCCTCGTTTGCCTCAGTGTTTAAGCCCGGACTGCCCAGTAATGCAGCCCAGTGCATTTTGGAGGTATTACCTACGGGAGACCCTTCCCAGGAGCCCGCCTGCGCTGAAGTGCGAGCCCCCCGCCTGCACCCAGCAGGGATTGAGGCACCCGACCCGACAGTCAGGACTCGTGACCAGAAGGAAGCAGCCGTGGCCCTGCTGCCACCGAACAATCGGCGGAAAGGGACCGTGGCCTTGGCCAGCATCCCGGGGATGGCTGCTTGCCAGCGAGGGCAGGGACCATGCCGCCTCCGCAGGGGACAGACCTGATCCTGCCCCAGCTGCATCCCAGCCAGATGTTACCCTGGCGCTGCCCCACACGCAGGAGGTCCTTCAAAGGGAAAGGCTGTAGCTTCTTCCCCTGGTCCTAGGAGCGTGGGAGCACAGGGAATTGGGGTGGTGCCTGGCGTGGGGTGCGTAGTGCCCAATGCCTGGTGTGCATGGTGCGGTGCCCAGTGTGGGATGCACAGTGTGCAGTGACTGGTGCGCAGGGCATGGTGAGCAGGGCACGGCATGGTGCCGAGTGTGTGTGGTGTGGTGCCCAGTGTGCAGTGCCTAGTGCCTGCTGTGCACGGTGTGATGCCCGGTGCGTGGTGCCCAGCGTGCAGCGCGGGGTGTGCATGATGTGGTGCTGAGTGTGCAGTGCCTAGTGCCCACTGTGCACGGTGTGATGCCCAGTGCCTGGTGCAGAGCGTGCAGCACAGGGTGTGCATGATAGGAGTGCAGTGCCTAGTACCCGCTGTGCACAGTGCGATGCCTGGTGCCTGGTGCAGAGTGTGCAGCGCAGGGTGTGCATGACGAGAGTGCAATGCTTAGTGCCCGCTGTGCCCGGTGCGATGCCCGGTGAGAGTTCGCGAGAGTGCAATGCTTAGTGCCCGCTGTGCCCGGTGCGATGCCCGGTGCGTGGTGCCC
>NW_010224550.1:0-9120 GCF_000690775.1 Eurypyga helias
GTAGAGGGGGAGAATCTCGTCCCTCACCACCCTCGCCACGCTTCTGACACAGCCCAGGAACCGGTTGGCTTTCTGGGCTGCCAGTGCACACAGCCAGCTCATGTTCAGCTTTTTGTCCACCGCTCATTTTCTAGCCCTCAGAGTTATCCAAGAGTTTGAAATCCCTGATATCAGCGTGCTTTTTGTAAGGAATAAGTGCCTCATCACACGCTGTGTGTGCTCAAGCAGAAATGTGGGGAACTGAAACCTTGGGTGAGCAAGAAGAGGGGGTTTCATGCAGTTATTTCAAAGGCACGTGAGGTCCAGTGCTCCCTCAGCTGTTGGTGGGAAATCTGAGACCTTCTCCTTGCACTGTGATGTTAATAAAAAGGTGTGGAGGGACTCAACCCATTTTTCAAGCCTCCTCGCACTGTTGCTCAGATGTGGCTCTCTGGGAGTTGCCTAGGTCTCCTGGGTAATGCTGCATTCGAACATGCCCTCTAGTGTGTTTTCCTTTGCATCTCTAACCTTGGGGATATTCTTTTTTCCTGTTTTAGGAATTTCTTTGTGACCCAAAGTTCAGTGATGAAGAAGATCTGGAGGAGAAGTTGACAGTGTTCAAAGGTGAGAACTGGAGCGTTTCTGTGTTCTGTTTCAGCCTGTTTGCTTTAAAGAGATTATTTTCCTCAGCACTTGGATCTTACCAGCCTTAGACTCTCCGCCAAATACCAATGACTGAGTTGGGATGGATGCCTCCCCCTTGCTTGTGAGAGTCCATGAAACTCCTCGGAGAGGTGGCTTTCTCACACAAGTCTCTGCTTACCCAGTTGTGGGGCAGGGACATGTCACCCTGCAGACATCCTGCCTGGCAGCTGCTGTAACCACAGAACCCGCTGTGTGGGCAAAACCCCGGGGAGCAGCGAAGGAGGATGGTTTCTGCCTAGATGCCTAGATAAGCTAGCTGGTGCAATGGATGATGCAGTAGCTGGACTCTTTCGGTGAGCAGCAGGACCTCTTCCCATAGAGCAGAGGTCTCAGCTGCTTCCTGAAGGAGTTGGGGCCTTTCTCTTCCCAAAAGTTTCTTCAGTCTGATCTGGTCCTTTCTGAGCCCCTTGGTACCGGAGGCAACAGGAGCAATGTGTCTAGTCCTGTCCAACTCCAGTGGGTCAGCAGAAATTGGGATTGAGTTTGGGTCATTTTCTGGGATGGGGGTAGAGAGAGCTAGTTCAAAAGCCTGGTCTTGCAGGGGTTCACCTGGAGCTTGTCCCCAGGTGGTTACAGGAAAAGATTGCATAGGACTTTGGGGTGCATCCACTTTCTTTCCAAGCAGTGGCTGAAGGCAGTTGAGAGAACATGCCTTCTGCGTCACAGTGCCCTCAAGGTTTGTCCTCAGCCTGGTTCTAGCCAAATAAAGCCTGACCTTGCTTCCATTTCAGGTGTTGTCTGCTATTTTCCTTTGAATTTTGGCTTTTCAAGCTAGCATGGAAGAAGCTGGCTGAGGTTTTGTGATCCCTTAGCCTGCCTGGGCACAGAGGAGCCTCCAGTGTTCCCCATCCTTTTTCTGTTGCCTTTTGTACAGCTTTGGCTTTTGCCCGCAGCCCTGCATTATTTTTCCCATCACAATCGGGGCTCTTCAAACATTGCAATTGTAGGTCACAGGCGCAGAATTCCCTGTAACAAGAGCCCTTGGCATCTTATCCTGCTGCCTCGTGAGTTTGCCTCCGTGGCCTGTCCCGCTCTCCAACGCCTCCTCCGGGTCCTCCAACAATCGGCTTATTGTGTGATGATGGGGGGAGTGTTTTTTCTCTGCCGTCCTTCCTGCTGCAGTCCCCAGCCGGGCCCGGGGTGCCCAATGCAGTCTGTGTAAGTGCATTTGTGAGGGGAGGGACCATGCTTGGTTTTGCCCCACCAAATCCCTGCAGCTGGGATGGGAGGGAAAGATAAACGTGCGAGCCGAGGCTTAGAACACGATGATGTAAAGCTGCCTCTGTTCTCTGTGCTTTTGGCTGTCAGCTGGGAAGAAATGAAAACATGTGCTGGGCGTGGACACGGCAGAGCAGGGTTTGTGGCCCTGAGCACATGCAGGGGTGCCTGACCCTGCCCAGGGGGGTGGCAGTCCATTTGCACGAGGCTGTTACGGTGGGCAGAGTGTGGGGAGAGCTGGTGCCACATCAAGCATGGCTTTAGGCACTTAAGCACATGTGTGACAGCTCCAATTTCATTTAGGATTGGTTGCTTAGTGCTTGAAGGGAGACATTTATTCCTGCCTGAAGCTTGAACAGCTTTGGTTTGTACATGGTTTGTCATCTGAGGACAGCAGTAATCCACCAGCTGAGACCCAGGTGAAGACACTCCAAGCCATTCCTCTGCCTCCTGCTTGTGGCTGCCCATCAGTCCAGTTAACCCAGCGCTTCCCTTCGGAAGCACAGATCCTGGGGAGGCTCCGACGTGTGAAATATCCTCTCTTCCTTTTGGCTCCTTAAATTAACCTGCCACTTTTCTGTTCACGCTCATCTGCTTGCTGGTGTCCCTGGAGCAGAGGCCAAAGATCTCTTCCCCTGGGGGGAAAGGAGCAGCCTGGGAGCTCCCGCTTAATTGGAGTCCTGTGAGGCTGTTCGGGGGGGCAGTGCTAACTGCAGGGCAAGTGGAGATTTCTCCAGCTCAGTGTGGATGAGTGGTGGCAGCAGGCATCTTGCTCTTCTCACTTAGCAGAACCTGAGGTGATGGGAGCCCCCCCGGAGTGCTGGGAGCTGTATGGTCTGTCAGATAGAGAAATCCTTGCCTGAAGAGCTTAAAGTCTAAATGGGCAACAGTGAGCAAGGCAGAGGAGGGGTAGGAAGCACACAGGTGTGCCACTCCAAAGGTCAGAAGCAGCACAGGACTGAAATCCTGATTTCTTTCTTTTTTTTTTTCCCCCTAACTCAAATCGGTGTTCTGTCTGTTGTGGTGTTCCAGCTTTTGTCCTGCAAAGCTAGCCAGACCTTGAGCAGGCTCTGCCTTTCTCTGAGGATGCTGGAGTGGCCCAATTCAGCAGTGTTTGACACCAGGCTGGAAGAGCACAGCCTGCTCTGGTGTAACTCCTCCTAGGCATGTTCTTGCCTTTGCCCTCTTGATGTGGTCCCTGAGCATCTCTGGCAGGTGCCGCTCTGGGAGTGCAGCGCAGCATTGGGAGGACTGTAGGGTTTGTCCCTTGCTGCTGCAGGCAACTACGTCATTTAATCTCCCCTCCTAATACGATCAAGCTTCATCTTGGGAGTGCTCAGTGTTTTGTTTTCCTTGCTACTCCTTCTGGGAGGCTGTTCTAGAGCTTTGTTTTTTCTGGCTGGAAACCTTTTAACGCTATTCATGGCTAGCTGATACCTTGTCCTCATGCCAGCGTTTTGCTTCAGCTTAAACGAAAAGCAGCCACAATTAAAGAGCACTTAACTCTAGAGCCCTGGAATTGAAATAAGGGTACTAAAACTAGGTCTTGAGACGGTCGTCCTCTCTGAACTGTTTGCATTCAGCAGTATATCAATCTTACCCCTAATCTTTTATTTCTTTGCTCTAAGTACCCCCTGCTCTAGCATCCTGCTAACTGGCTTCTGTGTCTCTTCCAGAGAAGTACATGGAGTTTGACCTGAACAACCAAGGCGAGATTGGTGAGTGACTCAGGGATGCTGGGCTGGAAAAGCAGCAGCTTGCCGAGGCAACATCTGTTGCTCTATCCGCTGCTTCCCTCTGAGCTTGTGTTGCCGAGGAGGAAAACCCATGGGCTTTTCCCATGTCCAACCTTGCTTGGATCTTGATTGCCAGCCACGGGCTTCCTTGGATCTCCAGCCCCTGCCTCTCAGTTTTTGCAGTCTCTCCTCACCTGCTTTAAGATCTAAGCTCTTCCCAGTCCTGTTCTCCTGAATCTCTGCTTAGCTCCTCCACTTCCTTCTGTTCTAAATGCTTTTTTCCTTCTCCCTGTTTTTTCTGTTGAGGCTGCCTTCTCAATCCTCAGCATTTCCAGAGGTGGGAAACTGCAGGGCTTGCACAATCCTGGTCTTTGCCTGTCTTGAGGGAGAAGCTGTATAAAACCATGAGCACTTGTAGTGGAGAGAAGCTCTTAGCTCTGCTGGGAGGGAAGCAGAGGACTGGGGTGTGAGTCTGCCTCTGCTGAGCAGCCCTGGTTTGCATCCAGAGAGCACCAGTTATGTAAAGGTCCAGCCTTCTGCAGGCCTGGAGCTGACGCTGAAGTGTAACCACCCTCACGCTGTGTCCTTCCAGGAGGCTGCAGCCTCGCTCCCCTCCTCCACTAGCTCATGAGCTGGAGGAGACCTGGCTCAGTGCTGTGCTGCCGTTTCCGGGAGGGAAGGGGCCGCAGTTCTCAGCAGTTGGCCAAGCAATGGAAGGAAATGGCCTGTAGTGATGGGCAGGGGCACCCGCTCCCCACAGCCTGTTTGTCTCCAGCTTTAACCCCGGCGTTGCTTCCATCCTTGTGTTTCTTGGCACCACGCTCTGAGCTAGAGAGCTGTGTCCTCACGTGTCTCTGGAGCACCAGGAGGGTTGTCCCTCTTCTGCGTGCGGTGCTCTTATCTTGAGCTGCACAAATGGGAAGTGATGCTCCGTACTGGGCAGGACAGCAGTGGGCTGGACTGGAAAGCTGCTCTTGGCTTTCAGGAGCAGCTTAGCGCTGTCAGCTCCAGAGCCTGCAAGTGAGGTGATCTGAGGTTAGGGATTCATGCCCCTGTCTCCGTGCCCAGTGTGGTCACTTCTCGACAGCACCAATTGCCTTGCTATTACAGATTTGATGTCTGTCAAAAGGATGATGGAGAAAATGGGGGCTCCGAAGACCCACCTAGAACTGAAGAAGATGATCTCTGAGGTGACCGGAGGGGTTAGTGAGACCATCTCATACCAGGACTTCGTCAACATGATGCTTGGGAAACGCTCTGCTGTGCTGAAACTGTGAGTGTCCCTGGGAGGGAGTGGGGGAGACACAGGACCTGAGCTGGCATGTTGGGGAGGTGGGGAGGCAGGAAGCAGAAGCTGTTCTGCGTGGTAGAGGTGGAGCTGTGCATGCTTGGTGCTCGTGGAGGGCAGACGAGGACCCTTGTGAAGGGGGAGCTTGCAGAGAGACATGAGGGGGTGTCTGGGCAGTGGTGAGTGTTTACAACACAGGCTTCCTCCCACGTGCTCCATGCAGAGCGATCCTTTGCCTTTCCTGAGGATCCGCAGGCACTCAGCACTGCAGGACTTCTTCCTGTCTCTTCCCTGTGGCTCCTGCTGGCTTTGGGGACACAGGCTTCCCCTCAGCATGGTGGCAGGACTCAAGCAGTGAGTGACCAGCATTGCTGGCTCCTATTTCCTGCAGGATACTCCCTCTCTGCCTGATTTTGGAGAGGTGAGCAGTAGACCAAGATGGACACATGCTTGAAACAGCTGGCTTGTGCTGGGAGAAGTTTTCTGCAGTACAGGCTGCCAGCACTAGCCTCCCACGGCCCCCTCTGCCCCCTTGACAGGGTTCTAAAAGTCCTGCTGTAACAAATGGCTTCTGAACACTTGCTTGGCTCCATCTCTACCCCATTGAAGCCTAGCTTTTCCTTTCACAGCCACAGAGCCTGGCCCTGCTTTTGTGTCTGTAGCCACCGTGAATAGGAGCTGCTCCTCTCCATCCCCTTACCCCTTTCCGAAGGCAGCTTTAGAAACACAGCCAGCTTTCAAGGCAGGGGGGGGAGGAAGGATCTTGCTCCCACCTCTCACACAGTCCCTTTAAGCTGGTACGTGCTTGCTGGTGATGAGTCTCCTCTCCCCATTGAGTGCCCTGTGTCTGCGTGTGGAATTCTCTTCCAAGCACACACAGACTTCCAACAGCCCTGTTCTAACCTTCTTTCTCCGTGGAAGCAGGCTGAGCCTGCAGCCTGTCCCATATCTTCCATCCTTCCTCCCAGCTGCAGCAGCTTTCACAGATGGGTCCCTTCTCTTGTTAACAGATGCCCCATTGTCTGTTGGAGACTTCAGAGCAGGAGCAGAAATGTAAAACCCGTCCCAAGAGCAGATCAGTCCTTTGATCCAGCGTGGCAGCTGGCATTCCCAGTATAGCTACAGTCCTCAGGGAGGAAGACTGATGGTGGTTGCAAAATACTTGAGATTCTTTTAGCCAGTGCCTTGCTCCTTGTCTCTGCCCTCTTTCCTAGCTGTAGTTGCTGTTGCTTGCTTGGTCTTGGCTTTTGAACGTCCCGCTGTGTGGTTACGTACAAGGTGGGCAAGGACAGTGTCTGCTTTTACGCATCAGGACCACTTGGCATGCAGTGTGTGCCCTGCGGATTTCAGACATGGCTGTCTAAATAAAATGTGCTAATCCTCCAGGCTCCGAGCGGAAAACCAATAGAGGCTTTGGGAACTAACTCCTGGAAGCTGCTGGAAAAGCAAAGCAAAGCTGCCTGTCAGGCTGGCGGCACTGCCCTCTGGCTTTCCCTCTGTTAATAATCAGCTGCCCTTTGAACAGGAGGTAGAGGCTATTTTTCAGCAGGTAAAATAAGATAATCCCACCCCCAGCAATAGGTACCTGCTTTTTTCATTGGTATTATCTGTTGTGTTTTGCAGGGTCATGATGTTTGAAGGAAAAGCCAACGAAAGCAACCCCAAACCTTCTGGTCCGCCTCCAGAGAGAGACATAGCCAGCCTCCCTTGAAGAGGACAGGCTGGAAAGTGGGCACTGTTTGCTTTGCTGGCCTGTAACAGGGGTTACCCGTGCTTTGTCACTTTTTACTGTGGACAGTCCTAGTTTTCAACTAACCTGCCTTAGAGGAACAGCAAGGGAAGCTGGAGACCGCCAGCTCGCATCTTTCTGCTGCATCCCTTAGCCAACTTGATTTGTTAGTCGAGCTGTAGCACCACCCAGTGTAATGGGAGACCAAAAAAAAAAAAAATTCTGTGATCTTACTCTTTCCTCTGCCCTTCCTGCATTTCTCAGACGAGGAGCTGTGCTTTTGTCCCAGCGTATGGATTCAGAGCTGTGCTTGTCACAACGGGTTCCTAAAGGGCCTGACACTGAGCGCTTCTCTGGCTAAGCCCCTGACAGCAGCTTCACGGGTGCAAAGAAATAAGTGCCTTCTCTGCTCCATCCTATGCTTGGACTAGTTCTTCCCCCTCCTGACCTCACCAAAACACCAGCCAGGCTCCCACTTCTGTGAGCTGGCTGCATGCCAGGTAAATGTGGGAAGGTGCGTGGACACCAGGGTCTGTCAGCAGGGCCTTGACGCTTGGAGGTGGGCATGGCTGACTGCAGGGACAGCTTCTGTCTGCTCTGGGTTCATGCTGCTGCCAGATCTTGGTGGGTCCAACACCCACCACTGCGAGCGAGGATGATCAGAGCTACCTTAGGGGGCCCTTCCTGATAAATCTCCACTTGGATGTGATCAGCAGCGTGACCTCTTGAACGTGTGGTGGTTCTGTCCGTCGAGTGTAGCAACAAGCCTGCTGGTACGCCTGTGCGGCCCCTCAGGATGACCTAGAAGAAACTAAAGCTTCGGGTGAAGGGAAGCGGGTGACTGCGAGCCCACACAGACCGGTTGTGTGTGAGGATCGGTACTTGTGTGGCTGCTCTGTCCCTCTGATGGTTCCAGACCGCCCTGTCTGTGTTTTAGCTTGGTCCCCTGAGACTATTGGGTACGTTTCCCTGATGTATAAGCCCTCAAGTCAGCAAAATAAGAATGGCTGTAAGTGTGGAGCATGAGCTGGGATCCAGATGTAGCTGGGACTGTGCTAGCCACGCTCTGATTACTGCAGGGATTCTTGCTCCATGCGCAATTTCTGGAATCCAGATGTTTGCTCTTTGCCCTTTCCCTAATATTTTCTTAAATATTCTTGGCAGCTTTTAATGTTTTATTTTTTAAAATCATGGTTAATAAGTAATTTTTTAAAGGAAATACAGATGATTAACTCTACTAGGCTGATTGTTCCTGCCAAAGGCTGCACTTTTAAATAAAAAAAACAACACACAACACATTCTTGCTACTGTTTGCATGAAAACCAAAACTGTAACAGAGGAAAAAAAAAATGAGCAAAAGCAGCACCAATGTACTTTAAGGACTGAAAAATAAACCTTCTGAAGATACACTGTGTCAGTGTATTTAGTTTAGCTCCTTGGTCCATATGATTGGTTGCAGGTTAAGTGAGCTGGTTTCCAAGTCTGTTAATAAAAACCCTTAAATAGATCCTAGGGATAGGTTTGGGCTGTCTTGATCTGATCTTTATCTGTAAAAACTGATCAAATGCCACAGAGTTTGTGTTATGAAATGCAGAGGCCACCTCCTGAAAGCTCTTTTTTTGATATCTTAAAGTGGGTAGTAGTGCTCATTTTAAGGAATAACTTGTTTATCAGGAGCAGATACTTGTAATGCAATGTTTCTCTTGAAAGAGTATTTTTTATCCTTTCTGCTCTTGAAGCAATTGCCTGAGGTTCTTGTCTGATGTATCAAAATGGAGAGCAGGTTTCCTGGGGAAATGACTGAGTAGACTTTTTTTCCACGTGTTCCTCAGAAGGACAGAATTGCCCTTACATCACAGCCCTCTGTCTGCTTTCTGCCTGTTAGCTTCTGGGAACTCACGTGCTTTTCTGGGCTTGTTGAGGTAGAAAATGAAAGGAGCATATTAGATGAGGGAAATTTGGGTTGGATTTTGCCACAGTTCAGGTCACTGCCTGAAGCCATCACTGCTTTTTGTTTCTGTGGAAATCCTTGTCCTTATGGTCATGGAAAAGACAAGCACAACTTCTCTGAGCTGGGGACAGCCTTTCTCACCATGTCCTTGGTGCCAAGTGCCAAGGTGATGCACACCCTGTGCTGGCACGCTGAGCTGGGACTGAACCCCCTGACCCTGGGCCAGGAGGGAGCCAGGGAAGAGGCCCGGGGCCTGCTGTGGCTGCAAACACACGCACTGCTTCTGGGGGGCCTGGAGGGCAGGATGGCTGTCCCCACTCCAGCCTTCCGTGTTTCCAGCTCAGCTGCACATAACCGTGTACGGGGCACGACCCTGAGCACTGGGCCGTGCGTTCCCACTGCAGTCCTGCTAAGGGAGCGGATCTGTGTAGAGCTCAGTGCCATGAGGCCTCCTGCGTGGAAGAAGCACCGAAGCCCTTAGCGAAGGCTGGTGGAAGGGGCAGCGCCGCCCCCA
>NW_010224551.1:0-546 GCF_000690775.1 Eurypyga helias
CAGCCTGGGCCCTGATACCCAGCCCAGGCCTTCCCTGCCGAGCTTCCCATCTCGCGCTGCACTCCAGCCCTCCTCCCCTTTTCCGTGAGCTCTGGAGCCCACCATTTCTTGGGGGCGGTTGGGACATGCCTGAAGAAGGTGCCTTCCTCGGGGGGACAGCTGGGGAGGTTTCGGGGAGCAGCCAGGTCACCTCACGTGAGACCACCCCAGCAGAGCGGTCACCGGGCTCGGGGGTTTCACCCTCTTCCTGCTCCCGCTGGCTCTCCCATTGCTCGTGCCAAGGCCAGCAGCTTGCCCATCCCTCCACATGTCCTTGTGCGTCAAGACGCAGGGATTCCCCGGAGATTCGGGAAACTGAGGCATGAGTGAGCTGCCTGCCTGCCCGCCCAGGATTGCCCAAGAGGCCGATCCTGGATCAGGCTTCCTGCTCCTCCTCCTCCCTGACAACCCCGGCTCGCCCAGGTTCATACCGCAGAGGGATGGGTGGCAGCTCTCACCTGCCCTCCCCGAGGAGCTGCCAGCGTGGGGCTGGGGGCACCGCGGCAG
>NW_010224551.1:869-1269 GCF_000690775.1 Eurypyga helias
GGGGCTGTGCGTCCGCTGCCGGTGCCCCTGGTGAGGCGGGTGAGGAGGCTGGGGTCTGCACTGGGGGGGCAGGAGACTGGGCTGGGGGCAGAGGCTTGGAGAGCCTAGGGCGGCCCCAGGGCCCCAAACTGGACTGGACTGGAGCTCCTGGACCCATGGGCAGAGGATGCAGCTGTCTGGGTGAGGCTGGTCTGTTAGCGCCTGGGGGGGTCTCAGCTGCTGTGACGTTCTGTTTGCGGTGGCAGCAACCATGGGTGCAGCCTGGGCAGAGTCCCTTTCTTGTGTCTAGGACATAGTAACAGCGATGATTGATTATCCCTGTTACGGGCTCGCCCAGGCTTTCCGAGGAGCTTCTCCTTTCTGTGGTGCAACAACCAGGACACAGGCAGGCAGGGAAGCC
>NW_010224552.1:0-9981 GCF_000690775.1 Eurypyga helias
GCCCCTTGAGCATCTCTGTTTTTTTTCCTTCCATGGAGAAACTTGAATGGTCCATGAACTCTACAGAAACCCTGGCATGGGTAAACACTGGCCCATAGCGTCTACAACCGACCACCTCTGTCCAGGAGGCAGGAATTCTTGCACATCAGCAAAGTCCATTTTGCATATGCACACATTATGTTACCACGTCACAGAATCACTAAGGTTGGAAAAGACCTAGAAGATCACCCAGTCCAAGCAACAACCCAACACTACCCCACTCACTAGATCATGTCCTCAAGCACCATGTTTACACATTTCTTGAACACCTCCAGGGATGTTGACTCTACCACTTCCCTGGGCAGCCTCTTCCAGTGCCTGAGCATAATTTCAGTGAAGTTTTTCCGAATATCTAATCTAATCTTCCCGTGACACAACTTGAGGCCGTTTTCTCTTGTCCTGTCACCAGTTACCTGGGAGAACAGTCCAGCACCTGCCCTACAGCCTCCTTTCAGGGAGCTGTAGAGAGTGATCAGGTGTCCCCTCAGCCTTCTGTTCCTCAGGCCAAACATCCCCAGCTCCCTCAGCTGCTCCTCATCAGACTTGTTCTCCAGACCCTTCACCAGCTTTGTTGCCCTACTCTGGACACGCTCCAGCATCTCTTATGTCCTTCTTGGAGTGAGGGGCCCAAAAGACAGTACTCAAGGTGCAGCCTCACCAGTGTCGAGTACAGGATCGTAGACCCTGCCCTGCTCCTGCTGTCCACGCTGTTCCTGATACAGACCAGGATGCCATTGGCCTTCTTGGCCACCTGGGCACACGCTGGCTCCTTTTCTGCCTGACAGCTGCTATACATAGAAAAGCTGCTATCTGTGCATGGGGTTGTAGCTTCTGCAAATACTCTGATGTGAGAAGGCAGAAGACCTGATTTTGGAAAATGTTAGCAGTTAACAGTTCCTCTGAAGGAAGGGAGCAACAATGCAGACCTAAATGTGGTGAGCAGGCAAGGCCCAGGACTTTGTGCAGAGCTACACGAAGCATGTTTTTTCAGATAAGTATGAATCTATAAATCTCAATTGAGAAGTAGCCAGAATTGGTTAAAATAGTTCTCCTTGTGACGGATATTTGTAGCCAGCCCAGGTTGGTCAGTCAAGGATGTGAAACAGCCTTCCTTATCAAATGCTGAGATTAGTAACATTAAATAATGGAAAACTTGTTCACTAGCATGCCTGGGCATGGAACTGGGTCAAACTATTTGATCCTCAGGTTCATCCCAATTTAGTAAAAACAATAGCAAAGCTCCAGGGACCTCATCTAACTAATTCTGACAAGCTCACTCACTGTCTTTCACAAGCCATCCCTTTTTCTTTTTTAAATACAGAATGTGATTCTCCTGCTGATTGCTCAGTTTTGCTTAAAGTAGCTCAGTATTTCGATCAGTCACCAAAATGGAAACCTGCAAAGGGTCTACCTATATAAGACATAAAAGAATTCCAGGCTTTTGTGTCCCAGAAAGCTAACGTTGCCTCTTTATGAGCCTGATTTAAACTCCTATTCTTCACTTTTTCTGCAAGGTTATCAGCACCAACATAATTTTGTCAGTCAGTCAATAATATGAAGCCATGAAAATATGGAAATTATTTCACAGCTCTTCTCATCTGTGGTCGTATTAGTTTCTGAGGCATGATTTTGCACAAGATCACGTAAATATTGGTGACAACCTTGCAAGCTGGTACTCCTTGACATGGTATTATAAACTGCTTGACATAATGGCAAGTACATGACAGAGGCAATCTAAAAAATCCCAAACAAACCCTCCCCTTCCAGATCAGTATAAGTTTTGAGAGTTCCCCTAGCAACCAGCACTTAACTTGCATACCTAATTTCTTCTTGCTGGTGATGAAAGTGTGTACAAATGCACTGTGGATATATGTGAGATGAGAGGTATGTCAACCTTGCTCAGATGCAAGTTTTTCTGGTACTAAGCAATTAGACAAGGAGCTGTGTATATATATACTCAGCTCACAAAATCAACATCACTCTTGGCTAATGTCACTCTTTCTGTTACTGAGAGTATTTAGAGGGGTTTTGGGGTGTGTGTGTGTGTCCCACAAATGATGTCTCAGGCAGAACTTACAAGAGTGGCAAAAAGAGGCCAAAACATCATCTACACTTACTATTGCCTCTTACCTTACCTGGTTCAGTTGTGGTGATCTTCCTATTAATTAGGGTTTGTCTTCAAACCCACTGAAGTTGTAATTAATCTTTCAGATGCCTTCCATGGATGGGAGGCTCAGTCCTTCCCTGAGCTCAGTTGGGAAGAGGGAGAGAGAATAGCTAAAGTAACTCGTGCAAGCAAATCTCTTCCCAGGTTGCTCAGATGTCTGGGAGCACTGTGACAATCTATAAACCCAGCCAACGGTCTACTCTGATTTGTGTCAGGGGTTAACCCAGTACTGCAGTGCTGGGCTGGGTTTTACACTGGTTTTTATAAATCCAGAACTCCAGTGACCACTGCTGTGAAGTTTCACACAAATAAATGTCCTGTTGTGGTGCCAAAACATGCTGTTCATTGGAGCTGTTACAGATGATACGTAATGAGTGTAATTCCCATTATTTCAGAGGTAGTGTTGGCTGAGATTAGCAGGACTAACTTAATAAAGCACTATGATAATTGTATATTTGCTAGGAAGGGGAAAATAATCAAATAAAAAAGGACAAAACCAGCAGGGAAAGAAAATTTATTTCCAGGCATCTACGAGAGTACTACAAACAAGAGAGACTAAAACTGAAAGCATTTAAAAATATTGAAAAATGTAATTGACAATGTCCTTCTTAAAAATTAAACATAAAAATGTAGAAAATGCAGTTATTATTTCTAAAACTTGCTCCAAAGTCAAATAAACCCAGATAGCATCAATGAGTCCTACAAATGACTTTTTTGTACTTTTTTTCAATTTGTTACTTTGTAAATTGATACTAATATAATTTTTTTAATGTTCATTTAAATTTATAATGGAGAAATGTGCAAATATAGCAAAGTATTCTTTGGATTATAAACAGAGAAAAATCAACAACCAAAGAAATTTGAACCGAGTTAATAATAAACTATAGAATATATAGAATGCATACAGCTGTAATAAAGTGAAGGATTACAGTAAACATTGTATAGCAAATCTGCTGATTTAGCAAACTGCCTTATAAAACATAGGGATATAATGGTAAAAATGAATATGTTATGAATATAGAGCTGAAATATCATTCATAATTTTAACTATTTAAATTTTAATCTAATTACATATATAGGGGTCTTCATAAAAGCAATACACCAACAAATCATATTTCCTCTCAGATCAAGCAGTTTGGTACCTGACTGCAAATGAAGGACAGGGTCTGTAAAAAGAACAATAGAAAAATTTATAATTTCCCTTTATTGCCTCATCCCATACTGTAGCTGCTGATCTCTGACTCTAAACAGCAAACTATATTAAATTTAGCAGAAGTACAGCTATACACAGATGCTGAAAATGTTGATGCACAGAAGATATTCCAATCCCTTGCTCATTCTGAACTAATATAAAAAAAGTTATAGATCATTTTTCGATTAAAAACATACCATTACAAAGAAGACTCTGAAAGCACACTGATTTCTGTCATCACAAATTAAAATGTCTTCTTATCAGTAGACAATGCTGTTCTACCACAGTAAGCAAAAAAAAAAAAGAAAAAAAAAAACCAAAAAGGGTGGTGGGAGGAAATAAAAAAAGGGTGAGGAAATAAGTACTGGAATCTTAATTACTACTCAAGTAAGGTGATTGTCAGGTAAAACAGTCTTTAGGGAATTTATAGCTAAACTGCATCAGATATAAGACTCTAGAATCCTCAGAAGCTTAGAACAGATACGGAAATCCACACCTTTAGAGTAAACTGTAAGGACAGACTACTCCTGTCTACTTACAAAGTCATTTCTGAAACCTCTGAAATTTATAAGATATAAGATAAATGCATATTACATGGGAAATATTAATAAGTATTACACCTAATTTAATCCAGAAAGCACAGTAGTACTATATGAAGATTATTACTGTGTTCTGGGAGCAGCCACAAGCTGTAGCTAGAGAGGATATGTTCAACAGACATTACATTTTTTTAAATCTAAAATCTACATTTTTTTAAATCTAAAAAACATTTTAAAAATGTATTTGATTTTTAAATAATCACTTAACAAGGCAACAAACCAACTACAAACACCTAATAAATAAGGCTACTAAAAGGTCACAATTGTAGTAAATTAGTCAGAACTATAAATGGGACATTAGAAACACTATGTTTTTCCTTATATGCTTAATAACCAGAACAAGAATTAAAAAAGAATCAGTTTATTTCAAAGTCTGCTTCTTATATTGAAGCACATATTAAAGCAACAGTACAATGTTCATAAAATATAAGTGTGATGCTGTAACATTTCTTACATGTCAGAATACTGATATTTGTATGTATACTAAAATAAGAATTTTAAAATTGTACAAATAGATACATTAAAAATGACATAGAAATAGGGCGCCTTCCACTGCAACAAGACAGAGATTTTATATCTGGCACGTATTAGTTAAAGATGAAAGTATAAGCAAAAAGATTTACAAGAATCAGCAGTAACGAGTTTGATGCTTAAGAGACATAATAATTGTACATTGTACTGTACATACATCATATGGGTTTAAGCTGGCTGAATATTATATATTTCAAGTTTAAAAATGCACTACCATATAGAGTGTCCATAGTTTAAGGCGAAATTACAGCTCAGAACTGTTTTCTAATGTGTGGAAGCTTCTTGACATAAAAGATTTAGATGTTCATAATACACATAAGATTTCCCTTATTTGTAGCTTTGCTTTTAGCATTTTCCTTCATCTAAATATATCATATTTCTTAAGTGGGTTTTTTCCTTTAGTTAAGTTGGCAGCCAACTTCTGTATTTGCCTTTTGTAGGAAAATGTACTTCACAGTATTTACCACTTTTATGTCCTTTTTAATCAACAGAATCCTCTCTGTCAAAAGTAAATGTTTAAATGAGATTTTTCTTGATTTTTAAAAAAATACCTGCTTACATTTCTTCTGGATTCTTCAGAACATTGGACACAGTCCTTAAGGCCAAATCTTAAACTTTATTGTTAAGAATCATCATCAAAAGTGTCTTTGGAGCCATATAAGTCTGCAAGTTTCTTAAATCGAGGTCCCCAGTTTTGTAGATAGTCATAGTCCAAATCAGAATCTGTTGTTGCTGACTCTAATGAGCTAAGTGAACCAGCCACTGAGCCTCTTCCTTCATAGCCATAGATCTGAATAGAGTCATAAGGAGGAGCAGTTGGGTCGTTATCAGCCTCTTGTATTCTTGTGTTGATGAAATCATCAACATCAACGCTATTAGGAGCCGGCCGAAGCCCTGGTCTTGGCATATACTGATATTCAGGTTTTATATCTTTACGAGGAATAAATCCATTGATACCATCAGGGTTCTGCAAAGTAGCTATGTCAAAAGCTTCAGTATCTTCCTCTCCTCCACCTTCATCATCATAAGTAATAATGTTCTCTCGGACATCTTCTTCTTCAAAAACAATCAGAGGTTCTTTTTTCTGCCTTTTCAGTGTTACAAACAACACTACAATGACTGTAGAAAACAAAAATAAGTTAGACTGTACTCTCAAACAGTATCTCTCTTATAAATAGGTTATTGCATTCACTGAAACCTCAGCTTTTGTGCTGTGGTCGTCATGTATTTTTGCTAACATCTGCATTTTTAGCATACCTAGCTAGGTAAAAGCATTGATGGTTGCAAACAGAATTGAACATACTGATTTGAGGTTTTCTGTTTGGGCTGAATGCCATTGCTCTTACTAATTGGTCATTAGTGCAACACTAATTCAAGAATAGCATTTGTGTCCCCCCAGTTCTGCATGGACACTATGTCACTGCTTTGAGCCGCCCAATCACATGTGTATCTGCAACAAAACAAAGATGAATCTTTACTGTCTCCTCTATGCCCGAAGCTAATTGGGCATAATTCTATGCTTCATTTCCATGAAAACTGAATTTTCCTTAAGCAACACTTCAAAACACATGCCTTTGTTATTGTGTTCCTTCCCGCTCCAAATTTCTATAAAATAATTTTAAAATTTATAAGAGAGGAAAGACTATAAATTACTATGGGCAAAATAAAACATTTTATATAAATATTTTCAAACAATCAGGAAAATGCTTTACAACATTTTCTTAAAAGCACGTCTTCTGAGCCATTCATTTGTCTTCAACACAAAAGGAGGTGGAGGGAAATAGCTGGCAGGAGCCATTAATCCTGACTGACCTTGATAAGGAACTTGTCATCCAGGGAAGATCACAAAATTGAAAACTGTGTGTCATGACCTCCTTTAAACAGTGTCCTTGATTAACTGATATTAGGCTACAAAAGGACATTTTCTGAGCAGACCTAGACAAATACATTGATGTTTGCTATTGCAGTTATCATATATTGCATTTCAGCCAGGCAGATTAGTACTTCCTATAAAAATAAAAGCTAAGAAATTAAGATTAATTTATCTATTTTGGAGCTGAAGGCAAAGTTAATTTTTTAACAGAAGAAAGTATAGAAGAGTAATAAGTAAAGAACTCTTACCTAACAAAATTACAATGCAAGTAAGAATGGCAACTAAAGCTCCAGTGCTTAATCCAGCATTAAGGATGTAGGCTTCGGCATTACAGGAGAGCAAGGAGCCATGGCTGTCACAGCCGCAGACCCGAATGGTGAGGGTGTTGGTGCTGCTCATAGCGGGGAGTCCACCATCACTTATTACAATAGGAAGAAGGTATAAATCTTGCTTTTGGCGACTAAATCCTTCACGCCTAACAAGAACACTTGCTGTGTTATCTGTTTAAAGAAGAGAGACAGTAAATATTATTTTCTCCACAAAGCCATCCTCTTAGTAAATATCAAGAAAATATATCTTGCTACACTGGCTCTGAATTTTCAGATGCCTTAGCATTATTTGTACAATAAACCAGCACAAAGTATCACCTTCCTAATGAACCAAGAGCAGTTGAAGTATTGTGTTTCTTTCATAGAGAACCACACTCAATTTTAATTATTTTAGGGTGATGAGGGTAACACAAAGAACACAAAAAAATCCCTATTAGTACCTCCTTTTAACACTACACTAACTTACTGGGAAGCACACAATACATCAACTACCAGAAAGACAAGGCCTGGGTATTGTTGTTTGAGCTGGTTCTAATCTCTTTCTAGAATTTAAACCTTCACTGGAGGGGAAAAACCCAAATCCTTCTGATTTATTGTTCTTGGTGTCAGACCTACAGGAATGGAAGTGAGAAACCTGTACCAAAATGGACTGTGTTAATGAGACTTCCACCAATATGAAAGCCAATATTTGTTGTGTCCTAGCAGACTGGAAGTCTGAGTGTTGATCTGTTTCAAGAAGAAACACTAAAGTAAGCAGTATTTTATCAGAGCCTGTTTTTCACTCAAACTCCCCAAGCCAGAATTGAGAAAGCTTGATCGTACATACACAGTATGTCCAGGCACATTTCAAACTATGTGGATATGAGGAAGAGTTAAAAGTATTGTTCTAACACTATTTTCAGTTATTCCCGCTGAGCAGTTGCCTGCCATGGGCCTCTTGGTGCAGGAGGTGGAAACCAAGATGCCATCTATGCACAGGTCATTTTGGATAGTCCTTCACAGTTTCTGGGGCAAAAGCATTTGAAAAAGAAGTGTGTGACATGAAACAGTGGGATGAGATGTCCAGTGCTTCCTGCTCTCAGCCACATCAGACAAAGGATAGGAAACATGAACAGCATTTCTTTATTGTGCTCCTTGCTTCTCAGCTCTCAGACTGAGATAAAGTTCACAAAATGGTAAACATCCTGAATTAAATAAAATGAAACAATCACATCCGTCATTTTCAGACCTTCAAAAACTAGTTTAGGATGAGGATTTACATCACACCACCTTTTCCATTTTTCCATGTTCTTTATTTTTCATTACATAATGGAAAGAAAAAAAAAAAGGATGATTCTTTTATCTATTAAGAGAGGGATGTTCACCTCCAACATTACACATTTTACTATTGCCTCAGGATACTGCAGAAGATTAATAATTTCCAAATTGAAGAGTCAGCATAAATTCCAGAATTTAATAATGCAAATCATGAAACCGCTTTTAATGATCTCATCACTGCTACTTCCATGGAAGTTTGTGAATAAATTACATTAAAATAGAAGTAGTCTTGCCTTATATCTACCACCCTTGCAGGCAATACACCTGATGTAGAACAAGGTCTGAAACTGTCCCCAAATTTGGTGGACATAGGTCAATTTATGGGATGAGAAGCATGTTTGCAGTAGGGCCCTGCTTATCCGACTCTTCTACTAGCAAATTCTGTATATCACACCAGAAAAAATTAATTTATTTTAGGACTGTCCTAGATAGGAATGTGTTTATTACATGCCAAATTAATTCATCTCCCTATATCTACACTCTTCTGCCAGGTCCCCCACACCTGACGCTCAATGTGGTTACCTCGGCATGACAGAACTGTAGTAGTCTTTCTGATACTGAAGTCTCATAAAAATAACATCTGGATAGAAAACAGCTTGTTGAATTCTCCTTTACATGATGGTCATATTTGCTAAGGGTAGAGAAGCTGATAGGATCTGATTATTTATTACCCGTGGTTTTTAGAGGTGCCCTTCATCTCTCTTCAGCTTCTTTCTAACCTCCTAAATGTTTACATGCAACATTTGCCTAGTTAGGCTTTGTAGCACAATTTTTAAAGTACCTTAGTGATATTAGTGTCTGTGTGATAGGAATCTTATTTTACGCCTTTACGTTAATGGGATTAGAAGAATTTGGTATAAATAGAAATGTAACATCTACTATCTATTAATATATCAACTAATACTTGAACTAATATATATTGATAGAGAATAAAAATATTCCACAGGGTTTTCTAAAATGCATATAATAATTAATCTCCTCAATATGAGAACAAATATCTGTTTTATTAAATGAAAGATCACAATAGGACAGATTATTCTTGTGGCAAAAAATATAAACATTAATATTGGGCTGAGCTACAAGTGCCAAGAGGCTGCAAAGGCAATATGGAAGGAAAACACAGGCAATATCATACATTACTATATTTAGTCTGTTGGCTATGCTTTTTAGAGCAGAACAGAGCAAAGCAGAGCATTTTTCTTGGATTTTGGCAGCTTAACTAGTATTTCTAATTAGAAATAAGAAAAGGATTGCAAATTAGACAGTTATTATATAGTTATTATATATCGGCCCTAGAAGGTAATTTTTTAAAGTTTTTTTTTTTTTTTCTGTTTATGGTCACTTATCGCATTTAGAGGAAACGTAATATCCATAAGAGGAAAAACCCTTTTTACTTAGATAAAAGTTAACATATAATCCTAGCTAATATTCTCATTCTTGTTTTTTCATTATTTTGAAGTCCAAGGAGTATAACTATAATCCAGGTATAATGGCACTTTATAAGCCAAGAAAAGGAAGTTAAATGTCAGTATCAGCTTAAAACTATTACTTAACACACATGGGTGCTACGTGACTGACAGTCTGAAGAAACACATTCGAGGTTAACACAAGACAGAAGGACAAAAATAGCCATCTCAATACCATCCAGAATAATACACACACTCTTCATTTTTTTAGTTATTATTGTCTGGGATATCCAATATGCAAAATTGTTGTAACTGAACATTATCGATACTCCTCATGAAATCTTCACAATTAGAAGCTGACATTGCATTACTTTATGGTAAACTTAGTCCTGACTTTGTTTTTTGGCTCTTTCTCTGGTGATCTTATTGATGCTTTGTGAGAGACTTTATCTTGCGTTGTCTCAAGGCTTGTAGACAAAGCTGTGAAACTTCCTGGTGGCTTGGGAGCAGGGGGTGCCTGCCGGCCCC
>NW_010224552.1:10203-15322 GCF_000690775.1 Eurypyga helias
ACCCAAAGCGGTGAGGGGGACCCCTCCCCACCGAAGACTGCAAGACTACGGACCAACGGGATGCCGCTGGATCCATGGTGGTGACTATCCCAACCGCTTGTTAAATTTTCCCCCTTTTCTATTTTCTCTCTCTCCTATCGCTACTTTCTTACAACAAAAATAAACTCCTTTGTTAGCGACATCTGACCTCGTTTCTGTCTTAATCTCACTCTGGATATAACAACGAATCTCCCCCTTCCCAGGATAACCGGGCCGGGACATGCTTTCCTAATTTTCCTCTACATACAGGCAAATGGGGGCTTGTTAATTTATATATTTTGTGAGGAAGCTTCCAGATTAAAGAAGCTGACTGCATTGTGAACATTATCACCTGTATCAGAAACTGAGTGCTGATTCAGTAAGAAAGCTAAACAACTTCAGAGGTCCAACTGTCTAAAATCATTACCAGGCAATGGCAATTGCTGTGGATAATCCATGGACAAACGCCGTAACTTTATTTTTCATATGTTTGAAAACATCTTGATTAAAAGATCTGAAATTGATAGCAGGAGGACATATTTTTATGTTAAAAGAGTGGATTTTAGTCACTGATTTTAGTGGACTAAAATCATTTAACTTCATTCTTTGTAAAGCACTACCTTGTGTGCTTGAGAACATTACTACACCTCGCTTTTGCCTTTGCAGTGTAATCCATCTCTGTGCAGCATAGTAAAGCAAGCCGATTGTAATTCTTACAGCAATGTTGGCTCTGTGCCAGACCTCCACACAAGCCGAGTGAGCACAGGTAACAGGCATATCAGTTTAGGACAGAGCAGCATTAAAAGCAGGAAATCATTTGCTAAAAGTGTCATGAGCCCCTACTGCTTTTTCGAAGCTCTGACTTCGATGGGCGTAAAACTGAACAGAGCTTGGGCAAACACAATGCTGTTTACTTATGTGTAAGTAAACAGTGCAAAAGTAGTTCATTGTTTTATCACAGCATGTGATAAGCCATTATCTTATGTTTTATATGGAAGATAGTCTCAGCTGAAAACCTTGGTAACACAGTAGGCTATTAACAGGATGTAGAATGTGATTACGATTTTTTGGATTACTGCAATATGTGATTACATTTAGAAGCTGGTACAAAGAATCTCTATTAAATTATAATTATAGTCTGTATTCACTTTAAAGTTCTGTAATAGACCAAACATTGGAGTTTTCATTAACTGTTCTCCACAGTTAATAAAGCCATTTTTTTAAAAACTAGAAATTCCCTCAGAAAGTGGTGGCATGGTATAAAAATTTTTAAATAATCATGTAAATATGACTTGCAAATCGTAACACACTCTCCCTGAGAAGTTTTTTTATATGGAAGTACATAGAATTTTAGCTTTTTTACTTTGCTGTCCACCATAGCTTGCTTAAAAGAAACCCACAGAAGTAGTTAAATTAACAACAACGCTGCCCTGAGGACTATATAAAAATGAGGGAAAAACATGATGGAAATGGATGATTTCATTACAATATTTCCCAAACATGAAATTATACAGGAAGATTCAATCCTTAAATACTGTCTTGATGAAATAACCTTTTGCAGTATTGTCAGGTACAGTCACTACATTCAACTGATATCAACCTTTCAATTAAAAGACCTTTTTTTTTTTCTGAGTTAACCTTGTCATTAAAAAAATAATTTCTTGCACGTGGAAATAAAGGATTAGTGGAATTGGCTGAAGTTGAACCATAGTACCATTTGCTTGCAACTGTATCAGAGCATCTCAATTCTGACCTATGCTTTCTCAGTTAGATTATAAAATCTAATCCATTTTCTGTTTGATATGCTGGCTATAAATTATCTTTTAAAGAGAAAATTGGCTTCAGGGTCTCAAGCAAAGAATAAATTTTTATTTATATCTGCCTAAAAATACATTAATCAATTTCTCAAAAACTGTGGTTTACTACTTCAAAGTGAATAAACATATCTCCTCCACTGCATCCTTTATGAATTGTTTATGTATGTGTAAGTGTCAAGCACTAGGTAACAGTATTACTTTGATCCTTCAAGAACGGAAATGTTGTTCGAGAACTCTGATGGTAACTACCCTCACTTCAGATGTTGCTAGAGATATAAAATATGCTACAGCATAACACTGGTGAGAAAAAAAGTTTTTACTGAAATCATATATCTGGATTATGTTGCCTTTTGTACTTCTGGCAGTCCAGACAAAATCATTTGGATTCATTATCTAAGGCAGTTCAAGTGAGTTCTACTTTTCAGAAAACAGTCAGATTTTCTTCAAACAGTAAATCTTGTTAATTAAAACCAGTGTGCTTCAAAGCTGAACCATTTTTTTCACTGTACAGGAAAATAACAAATGAGCATTGAATGAGAATATCATATTGATTATCATTAAATAAATAGAATAAATATGTATAATGGCTGAACATGTCCTTACCCCTCTCTGAATTCCTCAACCTCAGAAAAGTTAGGTTCACTGATACTATGTCAGACAATCAAATAAGCTTTGACACTCACCTATGCCTGTACTTTTTTGCCTACAATGTTCTTGCACCTTAACGTCAATCTGAATGCAAAGCTATGCTATATTTCATGAACAGAAAATTGGCAAAGGGATCAGGATACCCATATCCTGAGACACATCTAATCTGGATATGCTTCACAACAGAAGTACACATTTGTTTTTCCTACAAAAGGTTAGCATGACAGTGATTTTATTCTGTTGGGAATTTAGTCCTTGTCTCCTGTGATCCATAATTTAAAAATATTAGCAAGCAGAGTAAGGTGAACAAATACAAGCAACCTAACAATTTATTCTGCCTCAGTTAATTTTAGCTTAGCAGTAAGTTTTCTCTGAATTAAGATCAGTCAATTACATTTAGTGAATTTTTTTGTCAATGCTTTTTACCTTTATCTTACTTCCTGTGAGATAAAACAGCAGTGGCATTTTCATGTAGGATATTATTATGTAATTTAAAATATGTATTCAAGAAAATGAAACTGAGTTAACAAGCATTACATTATTCCAAGAACATCCGTATTTCAGCTCCCCTTTTTTTTTTTTTTGCCTTTCTCCTTAAATCTCTGGAAAACAGGCACTCTATCAAAGTTAATGAAAATGCTGTTGCATGACATTATGTTGGCTATTAATTTTATTTTGTCATTTTTTTGGACTCTAGTATAGGGGGAATCTTCATACATACCTCTGTTGTCTCTGAGGGTAAAATTTGGATTATGAGTAATTTCAGGTGGTAAACTGAAGATAAATCTTGGGCCATTGGCTGAGTCATCCTTGTCATCAGCACTAATTGTAATAAATTGCTGTAAAAGAAAAGCGCTCCGTAAACAAAAGACTGCTTTTCTGGATACCTCAAATATAGACAGCATTCTGTGAAATCTCTTTAATACAGAGAATTTTGAAATAGCAAAAAGCCCCCAAATACCTCAACAAATGTATACAATTATAAACACAGAGCAGACTCAAAACTAGAACAAGCTATCTTAATTTGCTATTACGTTTAATGAACACAGAATTATAGACATAAGTATACACCTATATATACATTCTTATATACAAATATGTGCTAATTGTAACTTATTAGATTAAATGAAATTCTGCAGAAAATTCAGCAGCTCAGAGGAAGTTAGTACAATGTCCTTTTCAAACTGTTACACTATCTGCAAAAGTGCAGATAATGTGTAAAGCTGTACTTCTGTATGATACTATCCCCTCTTCCTCACAGATTGTTCAGGCTAATCTCCCCAAGCATTGCACTGTGATTTTTTTTTTCAGAAGATCCTGAGCATTGCTTTAATACCCAAAAGAGTCTCACAACTGGGAAAGCTGCTCCCAACCAACTTCTTTGCTCACATGATGCTTGATACTCACCGTCAACTTCAGTCATATTCAATGCATGAACCACTGTATCTATAACTGTTCATAGCAGTTCAAAATAAAATCACAGGAAAGTGCCTTTCTGTGTACTCTAGGCATTTTGGCCAAAATTTCAAAATGAAGGTTTGTTTACTACCACTCATTTCAGCTGCCAACACAAAACAGGGCTAAAACCCTGAAGAGATTCATGCGCAGGGAAGGTGCTGGGCACAGGCATACCTGATTGCTTCGAGCATTCTCACAGACAAACGCTTCATAGGCTGCTGCAAATTTTGGAGCATTGTCATTGACATCAATGACCTTAATTGCAACTGGAACTTTGGCTTCCTGGTGTTGTTTGTCTATGGGAGTAAGCAAAACCACAATGAAAGAGAAACAGGAAACCCCCTCAAAACAAACAAAATCCCAGCTGTATCCAGGTAAAAATTAAATAGGCTAAACTATTTCTGTTAGGATTTATTGAAGCTTATCAAATTGAGACAATTGGAAGATTACAGAATTTATACAATTGATTATAAAATATCTCAGTGAAATACTTACGGACTTCAACTGCAAAGACAGATATATTATGCCAAGCAATTTCTTCCCTATCCAAAGCTTTTATTGTCTTGATATTGCCATCTTCTGCATTAATAGTAAAATATCTCTCAAGGTCAGTGTGACGGTCAATTGAATACCTAAAGAAGATTGAAAGTCAGTGATTAGATAGAAGAAGGACTTAGTAGCTTCATATGTCTAAATTTGTTATATTTCATTATTATTTTTAAATAATCCTAATCAGTACACATATTGTTACCCTTAATATCATTGTCAAAGGGAGGTTCTTTATGCAGTTCCTTTAAGAGGAGACGAACCTGGTTGATTCTACATTTAGAAAAAACCTTATGTCAGAATGTTTGTAGCAAATGAAAATTGTTGGATTTTGAAGTCTCTATATTAAAGTTGAAATGTTAATTATACCCACAAAACAGTTTCGTAATTTATTTTACACTGAGAACATGCCAAACAAAAATAAATGAATAGAAGACTGCAAAACATAACTGCAGAAGGTGGGGGGTGGTGGTGCATGCCTGTCATTAGCATTTAATGCTTAACAATTACCCAACATAATCCCTAATCTACTGTGTAGATTTCTTTTGAGAAAAAACATGCTGTGATAACAACATGGAATATTTGGTAGAAAATATAATTTAGAATAAACTGTAACTGTCGTGGTTTAACTC
>NW_010224553.1:0-726 GCF_000690775.1 Eurypyga helias
TGGCGGTGCTGCTTCGGGCCAGCACTTAGCATGAGTAAAGTGGTTTACGCCTCAGCAGGTGATGACACCCGTCGGGCAGCAGGAAATGCCTAGCGCCAAACACCTCCCTATGACCGTATGTCGCTGGCAGCATCTGGAATTGAAGCGGAGGCTGCTCCTGGCACGGCGCCAGCAGGGATCTGTTCCCGTGTCATTGCTTCCCACTTCCCCTTGTGTCACATCCCGTCACCCATGCCTCCTTCAGGAGTCACCACCTGCAGCCTCACCCCGCTCCAGGCAGTACAGGGATCACAACATCCGCTCCACAAAACACACATCCCGGAGCACCCTCCCAGCTTCTCTTTTTGGTTTTTTTGGCGGGACCCACAAATGCTTTGCACTCCCATCCCTTCGCCGGGGGGGCTGCTACAGGCTGCTAAAGACAGAGGCTGCCTCAAGGCTCCTTCATCCCAGCACCAAGCACAGTGAAGAACCTGACCGCTAAAAAAACAATAAAAAGCTTTAATGTCTTACAACAATCCGATAATCGCACGGTATAAATAATTAACACAGACACGTTCGAATAAATAACACACAGTTCAACACACATCTCTGCTCGAAAGCAAACGACAACCTCGGGGAACAGCATTGGTCTCCTCCTGACTCGGCGCTCCCCGTCCCAAACCGTTACGGAATCCGTAACACGCCGCAGCTTCGCTGGACAAGTCACCGCTCCGGCGTGAGCCT
>NW_010224554.1:0-4991 GCF_000690775.1 Eurypyga helias
GCTCGGCGCGGGCAGCGGCGCCCCCAGGTCAGGGTGCGCCCGGCTGGGCTGCCCGTGCCGACGGCTCCACGTAAGGCAATTTACACCCTGTGCGTAAATAGGGTTTCAATCGGGAAGGGTTTTTTCTCTTGTTATTTAAACATACAACCTCTCTGGGCGAGGGACCGCCGGGCGTTTCACAGCCAAGACCACAGCCTGGAGCAGCTGCCATACAGGATGGCTTCCTCACCCCAACAGTTTTTACGGAGATGGTTACAGATACCTCCCCTTTTTGCAAGATCGATGCGCAAGTAATGACTAATAAAAGTCTCATCTTCACGAAGAAAACAGCATCTCGTTTTCCAGAACTAACCCCTACACACAACGTCAAAGACTCGGCACCTGCATGCTGCATAAATCAGTGCCGCGCGGAGTCCAGCTTCAGTCAACGCCTGCCGGTGCTTCATTCCTTATTCCAATGGGTTTAAAGAAAAACCGTGAAAAATTTGCTGGGCATCAAAAATCTGGAGTAGTTTCAGTGCTGGGAGCAGCACCGTGGAACACAAAGCGTTTTGGAAGAGCATAAACTGAAGTAGGTTGTGGAAAGAACTCGTGGCCTCAGCTTTCACCTCCAAAGAGTATTTTGAAGGCAAAAATCTAGCTGTGGCTTTGCTCATAATACGCTGTGCATTGCATATGGCTAAAAAGACATTAAAAAATCAGGTGTGGAGTGGAGATAAGGAAAAACTGTCAGTATTCAGAAAGCGGTGCCATGCAGCACTCACGTGGTAATAGCCATGCAGCCCAAGTCTGAGCTTTGCTTTCGGAAACGCTCCTTCCCCACTCCTACTCCTCTCCTGCAGCCCAACAGCAAAGTTCACCCAGCCTGGCTGCTCCCTAACACTCACTTCAGTGCCCAAACGCCAATCTCGTCCTCTCTTGTAGTTATTTAAAGGCTACTGTACACACCAGCATACTCTGACCCCAGCCCTTCTATGTGTGCTTCTGCGTTGCTGTCCGCTTTGTCTGCAGTCCCACCAACGTCAATCGTATGCAGCTTAGTGCCTCCCACCAGACCTGGCAGAATTTCAGCCCATCTTCACCTTTCATTCCGGACATTTTTTTTCAAAAAAAACAGGACTGAAATCAGATTAAGAAAATTGAGCCTGATTAGCAGATTTCTTCCTCAAAGGCAGGTGAAAAGGTTTTTTTTTTGTACTTGGCTGGACTCCTCACGGCTCTAGTCCCAGCACTGATGCTCAGACAGTTCTGATTTACAGTACCTGCGCTTAGGCCAAATTGTTATCGAAACATTATCTTATCCCCAGGAGGCAGCCACAGATACTTAGGGGATGATAATGACAGGACACAGAGTGCATTCCTTCCCCAAAAGGTCTGCATTCATATTAAATAAGAATGACTGAATTACTGTAACTCTGAGTTGGCCAGCCATAGCTCTCTTCTGGCATGTACAAATGCTGAGAAAGACAATTTCTGAGTGAGAGAATTTATCATCCAAAATCCAGTCACACACAACAGCCTTCTCCTCTGCTGTAGGCATAAGCTCTGCATTGCAGAGGCAGAATAAAATTTGGCCCATGTTTTCAGAAGGCTGTAGTTCTGGCTTTTGGCTCATGCTTTATTATCTAAGAAAAGTTAGTGTTTATGTAACCGCTCAATTTCCAGGTGGTATGTTAATTATACATCACATTTTTATAGCTTTTCCCACTTAGAATACTATGCCTTCTCCATCAACTAAAAAAGTGTTAGTAACTTCACTTTAAGAGCGCACAACGAGGTGGCTGACACAGCAGATGTGCTGTGCACCAGATGTGCTGTGCCCCACGCTCCTCTGGGACCACTGGTGCTGGAGGGCCGTGGCTGGCATTGCCGAGGAGGAGCTGGGAGCACAGTCCAGGCTGCCCCACTCCCATCGTCTGCATTTGTCAGAAGGCTGGACTGTTATAATCTAATTATTGACGGCTAATTTGATTCCTGCACTTCACATCATGGCAAGATCACATGAAGAGTAATTATTTTCTTCATTAGGAATCGCTTTCACTGTCTATTTTATCCTAAGCAAGCATGGCTTGCCAGGGGTCTTCAGGGAGCACCATCCACAGAGCCCCAGGAGCCTCGTCTTCCCTCCGTGTCAGGTAGGGACAGCAGCACTGCTGAAGCTGCAGACCCGATGCTAAGGCCTTGCCACCACTGTCGTGTCTAATCTATGCACGGCAGAGTTAATCCTAAGTGTGACTGTGATTATACAAGTGCTCTGAGTCAACTATACCTGGAAAAACCCATTTTCATTATATGTTGTTCGGACTGTCCTTTGTTCAGCATGTAGCACAGTGGTGTCCCAGCTAGTTCCTTAGATTCTACAAATTAGAGCTAATGACACACTGGTACAGTTATTACAGAACCTACATGTAGGCAAGCACAAAGCTCTCCTAAAAATTGCAGGTAAGCCACATCAGCCTCCTGCAGCTCCTGTGATGTTGCTCCTGATCAGCCTCCATGCTAACAGCACTCTCCTCAGTTACCTCTGACACTCCTTCACATTTATCCTTCTCCACTGCTGCAGCCAGACCTGTTATTTTTTCTTTTTACAATTAATTTTACTGCTGTAATTTCCTGCCCTTTCTTGTTGCAGCATCCTGAGGCATGGAAAGTCCAAAATGACTGGTATTTATAAAACAAAAACGACGAAAAAAACATTTGCCCTGGCTCAAGCATTCTTTGCAACTTGTAACTGCAAGAAAACTTTGTGCCACTTCACATGCTGATAAAGTTCCGTCTCTAGTGCAATACTTAATTATCCTTTTCATGGCATCTTGTCAATATACTTCTATAATGTTAATTAGTGTCATTTCAAAAGACTGTTCAGACCAGCAGCATGGTTTCGATTCAGCAGGCCTTGGGGGTTGAAATGGCGAGCCAGCAAAATGTACAAGAAACGTGGATATTTTAAGTCATGAAGAGTCTAAATTTTTTTTTAGGTCAATGACAGAGAAGCATTTCCTAATGTCTCACTGGTATCAGTGCTTCTTAGGCTCAGGGATGATCTTGCAGACAGAGGAAAAAGGCGCAAGGAGGTAACAGAGGCTGTGTGATCATAATTGCCCTGTCTCCCAGAAACTTCCCGTGTGCAACTGTGCCTACCCTCAACATCAGAAGGATAAAGACTGGTTGGAGCGAGTCCAGAGGAGGCCACAAAGATGCTCCGAGGGCTGGAGCACCTCTGCTATAGGAACAGGCTGGGAGAGTTGGGCTTGTTCAGCCTGGAGAAGGGAAGGTTCCGGGGAGACCTTATTGCACCTTCCAGTACCTGAAGGGGCTACAAGGGAGCTGGGGGGGACTTTTTACAAGGGGCTGTAGTGACAGGCCAAGGGGTAATGGGTTTAAACGGAAAGAGGGAGATTGAGATGGGACATCAGGAAGGAATTCTTCCCAGACAGCATGGGGAGCACTGGGACAGGTTGCCCAGAGATGTTGTGGATGCCCCATCCCTGGAAGTGTTCAAGGCCAGGCTGGATGAGGTGCTGAGCAACCTGGTCTAGTGGAAGGTGTCCCTGCCCATGGCAGGGGGGTTGGAACTAGATGATCTTTAAGGCTCCTTCCAACTCAAACCATTCTATAATTCTATGATTCTATTTTTACACAAGACCGGGCAATTTGGCAGATGGACTTCCTGAAATCCCACCACTTCCTACCTCAATTCCCCTCCTGCTTTCAGAGCAGCCTCTGACACAATCAGCTTCTACTCAGATTGCAGATGAGGGCTGGAGGTTCACTGGAGCCAGGAAGCCTTTTTCCTCTGACTTCACAGGCAGTATCTAAACCACCAGAAAAAGCTCAGCAAGCCTTTGATGTGTGGCTCCCTTTTCTTTTTGAGAATGCTTAGCAGAGAACAATAGTTTGGCAGAGAGGATCCTAGACTTAAACACAGAAGATTTAGACTAAAATGCCTTCACAGCCAGACTCCAAATTACTTTAAGGCAAAATAGCTGTGCTTCAGGTTCTTCTCTGCAAACAAAGATAATTATTCCCTGCCCCACAGAACTTGTAATAATAAAATCTATCACTGTTTTTATACACTTAATAGTAAGTACAACAGTGTAGGCACTAAAAGAGACCAAATGCATTTATTTTCGGTGAAAGTTTAATTGCACGGCACTGGGAACACCTGAGCATACGTCTAAGTAGTAGCATAATGGCAGCAGTGTTGAGGAGGAATTATGTTTTCCAGTATGACACAAGGATGGGAAGAAAAAGTTAAAAGGGGGAAACACCTTGTATAGAAAAAAGAAGAGGAGAAAGGACAAATGAAAGCAGAGAAAAGGTTGGCAGTGGGAGATGAAATTATGTATTTTCTAGGCTGCAGGGCAAAATTCAAGTATTTTCAAATACAAATGCATCAATTTGCTGTATTAAAATTTCATCATTCTTGTATCCATCTTACAGCCACCTTCTGAAATTGTATGAAACAAGGTTGTCTCACTGATGTCCTGAGAGAATTTTCATTTTATTGGAGAAATCAGAGGAAGCAGCTACACACCTTTCCAGCTGCTCTTGTCAGAAGCCCAAGGCTGCTCAGGCACAGCCAGAGTTGTGACTACAACCTGTAGGTGTTTACGAAACGAAGAGCTAAGGTGGGTGCTACTCACTGCTCTCCGTAGTTAGTATTTTGTAACTCTTAATTATGCTTTCATCTTCTTGTGTCACCAAGAGCAGGGCAGTACACGGATGCCCGTGGAAGTTTCACTGTCCCTCGCTAAATTTTACTGAAGGCAGAGTGAGAAAACCAGTGGCGCTTTTGAGTAATAAACCCAATGGGTGTAACAGAGTTTATGACCCGGGCTGTGACGAACATGCCCCAGCTGAAGTGAAAACCGCTCAGCCTCAGCTCTCCAGCCCGAGGTGACAGGAGCGGCACCGCTGAGGTGCCAATCCCAGCTGCTGAGGGGGCCTGACCCACCCACCCCACGCCGCCGGGGGTCTCCTCTGCCCCC
>NW_010224555.1:0-287 GCF_000690775.1 Eurypyga helias
GCAGATTTTAGAAAAATGCCTCTGATTGTTTATTTATTTTTTTATTTCTCTTTGGTGTGGGCTGTAGGCTTGCTCTCTATTATGACAGAAGTCATTAGTTTTGCTGTGAAATGCAAGTGTATAAAGGAATTGTCTGACAAAGAACACAGCTGACCATTTCTCAACATGCAGATAAGAAAAATCTGAGGAAATGGGCTGAGAGGAACCTCATGAAGTTCAACATAAGAATTGCAATGTCCTGCGCCTGGGAAGGAACAACCCCACACACCAATATATTCTGCCCCCTG
>NW_010224555.1:454-803 GCF_000690775.1 Eurypyga helias
GACTCAGCCCTGGTGAGGCCACCTCTGCAGTGCAGTGTCCAGTTTGCGTCTCCACAGTCCCAAACAGACATTCTGGACAGTGTCCAACAAAAAGCCCCCAAGATGATAAAGGGACTGGAGCACCTCTCCAATGAGGAAAGGTAGGGAGAGCTGGGACTGTTCAGCCTGAAGAAGAGAAGGCTCAGAGGGGATCTTATTAATGTGTATAAATACCTGAAGGGAAAGTGCGAAGAGGACAGAGCCAGGCTATTTTCAGTGGTTCCCAATGCCAGGACCAGAGGCCAGAGGCACAGACTGAAACACAGGAATGCCAGGACCAGAGGCCAGAGGCACAGACTGAAACACAGGA
>NW_010224556.1:0-275 GCF_000690775.1 Eurypyga helias
GGTCACCTTTCCCAGTGTCCGGTCATCCTCCCCATGCCCAGTGCCCCTCTTGGTGTCCGGTCACCCTCCCGGTGCCCGGTCAGCTCTCCTGGCATCCAGTTAACTGTCCTGGTGTCCAGTCACCCTTCCCAGCATCCGGTCCCCCTCCCTGGTGTCCGGTCACCTTGCCCAGTGCCCGGTCACTCTCCCCATTCCTGGTCACACTCCCAGTGCCCGGTCACCTTTCCCAGTGCCCAGTCCCCCTCCCCGCTCCCCGTACCCCTCCTGGTGCCCCG
>NW_010224557.1:0-1227 GCF_000690775.1 Eurypyga helias
CTGTATTCTCTCCAGCACATCTCTGCTCAGCTTTCGTTTGACGGACACGTGGGAAAAGACACGTTGGTTGAAGCTGAGCTGGACATGCCCCAGGAATGACCATATCCCCAAAACTTCCCGTGGTCTTGGAAGAGGTTTCTTTTTGATGAAAGGAGGGTGTTAGGGTGTTCTTTTTGATGAAAGGAGGGGTGTTAACGAAAGGATGGTGCTGGCTGGGCCACGGGCACCTTTCAAGGTGCCCCAGAAGGTGCAAAAGCAGAACAGTTAAAGCCGTTTTTTTACTTTGCTGTCCTGCATCCAGCTTTGGGAAACTTTTTTTTTTTTTAGGATTACATGACAACCGCAGGTTTTGGGGAGAAGCAAAGCTGCCCCAGGAGAACGCAGGAGCTGCTATTGATAATGAGCAGGGCCTTAACGAGGCCCGTGGTGTTTCCCATTGCATCACACCGTTACGCTGCCGCCGTGTTCCGTGATGGTCTGTGCCTGTCACCAGCGGCTCGTTGACGCTGGGACCACCACAGAGAGCTGCCACGGGAAAGGACGAGCTGTCTCCAGGGTGCCGGCTGTCCCAGTCCTTCCTGCACCAGCAATGCCCAACCCTGGGAGTCCAACTCTCCTTCCCTCCTGCTTAAGGCTCGTACGCAGCCTCGGCTGGACGTGACGGTCTTGGCTTTGCCTTCCCGTGGGGCCGTGGCAGCGTGGGCCTGGACTTGTGCACCCCGAGCTGGAAGGGGAGGGTGGTCCCAGCTGCTCTGTGCCGGGGAGGGTGCAGGTGTCTCCTGGCAGTGGTGTTGCTCTTTGCGTTTTGGGTTGCCGGGGTGCTGCTGGCATCCTCAGGAGCACGGTGGGAGCAGCAAAGCTGGTGTCAGCTGGGAATGTCGCTCCAGTCTGCAGGATTTGTGCCCGGCACGCTCTCCATCCACACACCACTGAGGCGTGGGGGAGGGGGGGGGGCTACAATGACCTACTGGCCCTCGGGGACCCATGGGGGGAGGGACCCATTGCCCACTCACCCCATCACCAGCGCTGGGCTGGGAGGAGCAGCTGCGATTGACAGAGGGATGGGAATGTGGGATGTGGAGGGAGTGGGCAGGGAAACCCCCCCGGAACCCCCCCTCGGTGTGTGTCACCGTCCCCAAAGTAGGGTTATGGGGGACCACGTGGCCTAATGGATAAGGCGTCTGACTTCGGATCAGAAGATTGAGGGTTCGAGTCCCTTCGTGGTTG
>NW_010224558.1:0-8043 GCF_000690775.1 Eurypyga helias
CGTGTCGACTGCACCACACAGCTGGACTACCGCGAGGAGACACCAGATATGTGTCCCTGTGACCTCTATCCCCAGAAGACTGTACTGGCACATGGAACCTGCCACAGCACCCAGGTGCACCTCCCTCACATCACACTCGGACACAGCCTGCATACAGACCTATGCATAAACAGGCACCTGAGAGTGAAACTATAGCTTTATCACTCTGGTGCCTGGCAGAGGGAGACGCCACCTGAGGCCTCTTGGAGGTTTCCATTTCCATGATTCAATATTATAACAGCTTAAGATACATCCCCTTGGTTGTACTGGATTTCCTCCTGACCTTTCTAAATCAAGAATTTTTGTTTTCTTTGTGCTTTTTACATTACACCTGGGATTCATCTGAGATGATAGAAGTGGGCAGACAGCTTTAGGGAACTAAAAAAAGGTCCACACAAATGGACTATGTGAATGGTTCTCCTATTTTTTTTTTTTTTTAAATCACAACCCTCTTCCTGCTCACATGCAACTCACCAGCTCCACAGATCAACCTGACTCGTGGTCAGCAGGGAAAGATTACCCAGAGCAGGAATAACCATGGTACAAGACATGCTGAGATGCTTGGGCCACACAATTAAGCAAAATGTGGTATCTGTGCAGCATTTAACACAACATCCACCACTGAGGTACAGCTCCAGGACCAAAATCCTCTTACAAGGTCACTACACACAGAGCTTGGTTAATATTAACGTCCATGCACCCCACAGACTGAAGCTTTCCAGTGGAGTGCAACAGCCAAAAGCCCTGTGCCACCAATGACCCCAAATCCCTCTGGAAGAGCTGTGGGGGCCAGACACAAGGACCTGGACCCCTGCTCCTACCTCTTCCACCCAGATACACTCTCTTGTGTACGAACTCCATGTCTCTGGTTCTGCTGTTCTGGCTCTGCAGTCTGCATAAACCTTGGTGTTTGTTATAATTAATCTCCCATTTTGAGATGTTTAAACAGAGCAAGTAGACTAGCTTTACCAAGAAGCTATGCATGGAAAGAAGAAAGACAGCCTCAGCTCCTCAGTTTACCTAGATGATCTAGTCTGACCAAAGAATCTCTTCTCCTACCGCAGGACGTTAAGGGAAGTGCTCCATGTTTGTTGTTGAATATCTAGAGCAGGTAGCACTTTTGTCTGCTGGTGCACCTTGAGATCTTGGGGGTGATTAGGAAATAAAACTGCCTCTAAATAAGGAATGTTTTGGACAAAGGGCAGATAATTTCAGGAGCCAGGCAGAGATACCTCCTGTAGACATGGACCTGGAGGGTGGAGAAGTTCTGCACTGACCATGACCATGATCATGACCATGACTACAGGCTGCACAACTCTGAGTCTTCAACCATATTTAGATTAGAAAAAACAAGCCACAAAGACCAATAAAGAATACTGGACAGCTATGAATCTAACTACAAAAAGAAATGAAACTGGTGACTATCAAAGGGATTGGTAACAATGCAAATGGTATTCTCCTGCATCTGTACTGTAAACAACAAAGCATGAATTGATAATCCTAAAAATTGAAATACCTTGTTATCCAAACACTTGCAGAACAGGCAGTCTCAGTACAAGGTTTTTTATGTACCCTGACAATATGTCTACACATGCTCTGAAAACCGCTCCAGGCTGGGGAGCATATTTCAGAGCTCCAGCACACGAGCTTCCCGCAGATTTCGCTGCAGGGGTTCGATGTGATGCTGCTCTCTGTTGCTTGTCCTGCCCCTCTACTGGAACAACAGCCCCCAAAGTAGAATTACCAGCAATGAACGCACCCAGCACATTAGCATAAACACACTTTTTTTGCTGTTTAAGGTTGTCATCTTGTGGCAACGTGTGTACCCCCCTGCAGACTCGGGTAAAGAGGTCAGCAAAGGGATGGGCAGAGGCTGGTGCAGTTAGATAACCACTGGACTACCTCCACATTCATTCACAGCCGAGACTACAAGTTGTGAAGTCACTTGCCCAACTGAAATGCATTAATTACATATTTTGTATATAATTTCACCAACAACAGACAGAAGTAACCCTGGGTCTGCTGCGGGTTGACTGCTGGGGACAGAAGTGAAAAGCTCTGCATCGCATGAGCCATGCTCCAAGCCCCTGACACTGTTTCTTAATTCCAAGTATTGCCTGGGACAGAGTAGAAAACATTCACACTATTCATTTACTTGCATATTCATCTTGTCTATCACAACAAAGCGACAAATTTAGAATGGTTTTTGTAAGATTTGTCTTCAGTGTCTAGCTGCATAATGTAATTGCTAGTGAGTTACTATTTGCATGAAACAGCCTATTATCCAGTATTATCCAGTGAAGCAGACTGCCCTCATTTCATAATGCGGACATGCACGGTGCTGCCCTTCTCCTCATTGCTCATCCAAGTTCAGGACACCCATGGCAGACCTGGGTGAAGAGAAGATCCACACGCTGACTCCCGCTTGTGCGGCGCACCCCGACTGAGCGGTCTGAGCTCAACCTCAGTCTCCAGTTTTGGCTAAGGCATTGCTGCCTGTGCCAGCTTTGGAAAATTCATAAAGTAACGATGAGAATGACCTAAAAAATGTGGGATTAAAAAAAATAATTCAAGGGTTCTTATTTCTTAGACTTGACAATGTTAGCTGAAAATTTTTCAGGCTTTTTTTCCACACAGCTAGATGGGCAAGAAATTTATATTGAAAAGGAGAGCAACTTTATATTATTACAGGACAGCAACCGATCACTTCACTACAGCATCCATAAATAAAAGACAGACCACCAACAACTCACTATAAAACCATAAATGTGAATGAAATAGTTGTTAGCATCTGATGTTTCCAATAATGTAAAGCACTTCACTGCTGGTGTGACAACTTGGTGATGTTCTGAGATGACACTATCGCCTTTATGTGCATACAACAGATACTGCTATCAATACCTACTACTATTGTCCATGATCTTGAAACTAAATTAGATCAACAGACAATGAGGTGTAGCATATAGAAAAAGTGATGTATCTGGAATTTGTAAGCACAGCTTTGAGAACAGCTCTACCAAGCCATGGCAAGTACCACTTCTAGTGAATTAGCAGCGTCCTTGGTGGACCAATTCCTCTTCCCACCAGATCCTATAACGCCAACTCTTCCATCTGGCAGTGCCGAATGGGCTTTAACCCTCTCTTCGCTGAACTTAATGTGAAAAGACATCTAAATAGGAGTACTTGAAAGGACTGTGACCTAAAATATTCTGCAGCTCCTTAGCAGAGCAGAGACTGTGCAGAGATCTCCTGCAGAAAGTCAGCATGCATGCAATTGACCTTCCAATGAGGGTGTTAAACCCCTTAAATCAGTCTGTTTTATTACCTCAGGATTATTAAAGTGCCTTTAACTGTCCACCTTTAATGTAAGAGACAGAGGTCTGCCCCTAGGCAAGAACAAAACCCAAAGCAACCTAAACAGTTGCTGTACTTGCTTGGGTTGCTGCGTGCGAAACTCGCACTCTGCTACCAAGGCATATTACTCAGGACACCCCAAAAAAGTAGAGAGAGGTGTGCTGAAGACCTCTGTGACCACACGATTTTGATGAAGCTGGAGCAAAGGAGTAGAGAGGGTTGTCTGGGCGAGTCTCTTAGTGCAGTCAGGGAATTGATGGTCAAACCTTAAAAGATGCTGGGCACCTCCTAAAAAAGAGCTCAGGATCTTCATGTCCCGATGACACCAAGAGCGGTGGGAAGTTCAGGTGCTCAGAAGTTTCTGGCCTGATTCGTTAAATCATGCATGGCTGATGTATGATTGGATGCATATTTTGAATTAAGAAAGCAACCATACATAAACCCTGTAGGGCCAAAATGCCTTCTCTTATTTAATTAAAAAAAAAAAAGGATCCCCCTCCAGAGTGAATGAAAATGTCACTGTGTGTACTGAGAATCACATCAGTCTATGATGCGAAGAATCAATTATAGATTCAGAAATTCTAAAATGATCTGCAGGCTTTCAGTATTTTTTTTCCAGTTATTTATGTTGGGCTTTCATGGCAAGCCTTGAAGACTGAAAAACTTATAACATAAAAGAGGTTATGACACAAACACAATAAAAAAAATCCCAAAACAACTTTTTGGCACTAAAGCATATGCTCTCCCCCCTGCAGCTAAAAGCCACATACTGAGAGTGCATGTTCTGTCAAGAATTACTGGTTTCAAGCATGGCTGGTGATTTTGGACAGTAGCACTTAAGAAACCTTCAATCTGGCAGTTTTCTCACTGCACATTTACTAAAGCATCCCCACTGTCCAAACTCCCAGGAGTTTGGGGATCTGACCTCGAGGAAGGAAAAAAAAAAAAAAAAGAAAAAAAAAAAGGAGGTTCCCAGGGTACTGTTTTGATCTGGTCTGTAAATTTTTTTCCTCAGCCATATCATTATTCCAATCCATTCTCTGGAAAACATGCAAATGCAAGAGCACTTCGCTCCTTTCTTTCCTGTGAACAGAGTGGAAATGAAGCTGGCCTCAGCCCACACAATTGCTGTTAAAGGTAATAGTGTTCTCAGCAAAGAATTATTTACAAGCTGTAAGATCAGGAACAAATTGATCAGCACAATTAATTTTATTAATTTCTCTTACTGCAAATCACTTGCCTGAAGATGTTCTGGAATTAACATGAATAAAAGGCAGACTTCACTTTTTACTCTTCCGCGCTTTACTGTGCTGTACAAAGGGTTTGTTTATTTATTACAAATTATATTAGCTACATGCCACCCTTTCTTTTTCTTTTCCTACATACATGCAGCTGCATACATACAACAAACAAATTGAAATCTGGATTGCTTTGTGAACATGCTATATGTATGCATTCAATGAATTTGTAAACAGATTGTTCATAAACACTTTGCTAAGGCTTATTTGTTATTCCCTGTGTGTGACTGACCACCTCAGCAATGTAATATACTTGTTTTACTCCCTGACTGGGGACATTGTGGACATCAAAAACAATGACAAGGGATAGTATCTTCCTGGTTAACACTTCCTAATAGACCCTCTTCTGCTACTGTATGTCAGACTGGGGAGGACACTGTTATCAGTAACTGTCAGTCCTCGGTATCCTGCAAAAACAACAGATAATGTCACCAACCACACCCATAAGAAATCAAAACTCCAATGTTCACACATGCATTATATTTGTAAATATTAAAAAAAAATAAATCTTATATTGCTTAAGCTGCTTTGCCTGAATGTCTTCTACAGTGTTTATTGTGTCTTTAAAAAAGACAGACAGCCTGTTTTCAAAGTCATGAAAACAGCTTGAAAATTATGAACCTGAGAGTCTTTGTGTCATCTAAATTTTCAGTCCCTTAGCTTTTACTTTCTCTGCCCATTCATACAGTCATGGACAAGCACGTGTGACCGAGATGTCCCAAGGTACATGCCCTGGCCTGCAACACCTTCGTAATTTCTGGCCAACCTCTGTCTAAGCTGTCCTTAACCACCCCCTCCAGTGATGAAGGCCTGCAGCCTCTGCAGGCAGCACCCTTCATCCTTCATTTTCCTTTGTATCTAATCCAAACTTTTCCTGCCGTGATTTAATTTTATCCCTTTTTGTACTATTTATCAGGGACATGGGGAATAGACTGTGCCTTTCTTCTTTACAAGTGTCTTTCGCACACCTGATGATTTTCACCATGTTCTGTCTTTCAGTCCTATTTTTTTAGGTTAAGTCTTCTCATTTTTTTCACGTTTTTTCTAAAGACCACGTTTTCTTGGATTGTCCTCACTTTTCTTGCTTTCATTTGGAGGTTCTCCAGTTCTTTCTCCTCTTTGATGGGCTGTGCTGCCCATCAGCATACATAGTGTCCTAGCTAAAACCTCACCAATAGTTTTGCAAACTATGGCCTTATTTAGACATTTCAGTAACAGGTTTGTCTTTTCTGCAGCGACACGAGTGTTGACTGCTGCTGCGAAGGGTAGCAATTTATTCTCCGGGGGGGAAAAGCAACTATCGCTTGATTCCAGCTCCTGTGATCTGCTTTATGCAGCCTCTGATAAATTCACCCCTGCACAAGCCACACTCTTCTTCTTTGGGGTCCCACTTCTGCTAGGTCTGGATCAAAATCTGCCGTTGCTGTGATCGCAGCACTGCACGGCACACGGTACCTTTCAACAGTAGGGAGCAGCAGTACTTTCATGTCTCGTGGCAGTTGGTGGGAAGAAAGGCTGCCCCTCAGAGAGGGACTGGAGAGCAGCTGCTGGCGTTGTCAAGGCATGAGCAGTACTGGTGCCCTTGCTTCTGGGTTTATCCAGAAACAAAAAGTCTTTAATTTATTTTGTGAATAACCATATCACAGAACCATGTAATGGTCTGGGTTGGAAGGGACCCTAAAGACCATCTAGTTCCAACTCCCCTGCCATGGGCAGGGACACCTTCCACTAGACCAGGTTGCTCAAAGCCTCATCCAGCCTGGCCTTGAACACTTTCAGGGATGGGGCATCCACAGCTTCTCTGGGCAACCTGTTCCAGTGCCTCACCACCCTCTCCATGAAGAAGTTATCCAATTAATTAAGACATGGACAAACTGGTGCTTGTGCCATGTGCTCCAGAAATTTGAATGAGTGGCCCCGAAGTTTCCTTCTGGAGGGCAATGACGCCACTCTAAATCTGTTGTGTCATTGCTGTTCAATGCCTGGTACTATCCTAAGCAACAAGCAGAACCTAAACATTCTCCAGACAGTAGTTCTGGAGCAAAGCAGATATTCAGGTGGCAGAAACTTTGCACAAAACTTCCTCATAACTGGAATGCATTGAGGAAATACGAAGGCGCAAGCACATCTAGTACTAAATGTGGAGACTGATGGGTTTGGCAGACCTACCTCAGCATTCTTCTCCTCCCAGTTCTGACAGCTGGACCAGGATAGAGAATCTGATCCCACTTCTTTTTTGTGGAGAAGAAGATGCAGAAAAATAGCTCATTGCTTCAGAATAATCATGTCCAGTTTTGATAGAGAGGGAGTTTTCTATCAGTTCAGGAAATGCAACCAATGCCATGCTGATATACACAACAAATACCTGAAATGAGTATTTTTTGTTCTTCTATGAATCAAATCAGGAGACACAGTTGGTTACGCTAAGTCAGAAAATGTGTTATGTGGTGGCTATATAGGCAAAAAGCAGTTCACCTGAAACCTTAGAAAATATTATTTGTATTCAACAGATGAAACCCATCTTTATGCCTGCAGAACATCCCTGGCACGTCTCCCGCAGGAAATGCAGGGCACAGCCAGAAGCCATCCAGCTGTTCATGACAGCTGTCAGGTTGTGAAAGGCCACCAGAACATCAGATGACCTGGACAGCTAGAGGCTGAAACTCCAAAGGGTTTGCAGACAAACAGAAGGGGGTCACAGGCAGCCTCAGTTTCTTTAGGCATACCCCTTTCTTGGAAAAAACCATGGAACGTGACGTGCACACCCCCTAAGACATTCAGAGGCTTGCGAGCTATTTCTTGTTCCTGTTCAGACCTTGAGGGTCCACTCGCCACCACAGACAGAGCCTGACACCTCTCTGATACCCAAAAGCTAGCAGCCTACTCAGTTTCCTCTCCACACATTATAACCTTGCCGTGGACAAATACGTGTATGTGTAAGCTTTGCTGATGTTGCCTGCAAGAAAAAGAAACCAGCTCTGACCTTGTACCTAACCACAACAGGTCATGTGTCAGCCAGATTTTTGCATGTGTGTTATTATTTAGTGTTGTTGTGTAAACAGTTTTCTTTAGCATTAATTCTTTGTTACTCCAGTCATTATGGCTTTATTAATCTTAGCTAATAAAATTCCCCCTCTACTCAGCTCTGGTGAGACCCCAGCTGCAGATCTGTATCCAGTTCTGGGGGCCCCAATATCAGAAAGACACAGATCTGTTGGAGTGAGTGGAGAAGAGGCCATGAAGATGCTCAGAGGGATCTGAGCACCTCTGGAGCACCTCTGCTATGGGGACAGGCTGAGAGAGTTGGGCTTGTTCAGCCTGGAGAAGAGCAGGCTCCGGGGGGGCCCTCTCA
>NW_010224558.1:8191-29303 GCF_000690775.1 Eurypyga helias
GCAAGTGTTCAAGGCCAGGCTGGATGAGGCTTTGAGCAACCTGGTCTAGTGGAAGGTGTCCCTGCCCATGGCAGGGGGGTTGGAACTAGATGGGTTTTAAGGTCCTTTCCAACCCAAACCATTCTGTGATTCTATGGTTCTATGCAATAAGTATCTGAATGAAGAAAGAGCTCATCTATTTCCCTGGCATAACTACACCCACCCTAGTCTATCAGATACCACAGTACACCACTGCTAGTTTTGGTGGGAAGCACATTATTAGAAGGCATTAAATGTCCTGAGAACTGGTGGTCCAGCTCCATGATGCCCCTGAGATACCGTGGAGCACATGGGCAACACCAGGCTGCCCCCCAGCCTCCATGCTAATGCTGCTGGTAATGATAATTCATTAAGGGTGCATCTCTGAGCGCTGTCAGAGGAGAATGATGCTCGTTAGAGGCACTGCTGACAAAAACAGTGTGACACTCAAAGAGTAAAATAGATGTACTTTCTACAGGGTGGAAAATCCAGAAGCAACTTTCTACCTCCAGGCAGCAAGTATACAGGAGTAGCAAGTACCTAAGATGAGTAGATTGAGGCTTCCTTACATAAACATCATGGATCAGAATGGGTCAGGACAATTTAAAATACACTGAAAGCCCACTGGCTTATGAGTCTTCTAAAAGCTTTGAAGTTCATGGAAATGCAAAACTCCTGGCAAACTATAGTAAGTGTATGAACCAAAACACATGGGAAATTGGATACGCAGGTTCTGCAGAGAGCCAGTTTTTATGCCTCAAATTTTTGGTTCCTGCCTAATATTTATATGCAAAATCTGAAAATAAGATTCATCCCATTTATTCCACCTAAAGACAGATGTCTCATCTGATGTGGTGCGTCTGCCAGAAGAGATTACAAAACTTTCTGGAAGATGCTCATCGTAGAGGAAGGCAGCACACAGGCTTTATTACAAGTAAACAATTAGAACAAAGTTAACCCGAAATAATTAAAAAAGAGCCAATCCACAACCATAGCAGTTCAACCCACATTAGGTCTCCCCTTCTGTCTCTAAGCGGAATTTGAGATGAGGCAGTGGCACAACAGGGCAATGCTGCTTGAAACTGATAAACTGATGCTCCCTGCTCATAGCCCGTTTTTAATTTTTAAGAAAGAAATCAATGAGCGCAGATGAAACGCAGAGGGCTGTAATCCCCTGGAGTGATCTTGTCACAACATGTGTTACTGCAGTTTCTACACTTTTACCTTTGCACTTTGTTGCATGAAACAGAGCAACGTAATTAACCACTGGTAGGTAGTGTTTACGTTAGTTCTCAAAAGGTTAAGAAGCTGATTATAGCTAAAATCAGCTTTGCCTGGGGCTTCAGTGGCTCTGTGTAATCAAATTAGACAAGCAGGGCACAGTGTCACCTAACAGAAACCAGTGCCACTTTCTTCTCTGTTTTGACCTTTTTCATTAGATGAGCAAGCCAGGCTTTAGCTTATTCCAAACATTTTGAACAGATTAGTTCCCAATAAACTCTGAGTGATAAGCCAGGCATTCATCCACATCATTTTCATGAGCGACTCAGTGAGACTGTACTCAAGAGGTTCTTCAGGAATAGCATCAACTTTGCTTTCTCCTGAAATAACCTCTTGACTTAATTACTTTTTCTTTATTTTCGGGGTGGAAAAGGTTTCAGAAGGTGAACAGCAATGATTTTGAATCACGAAATATCTTTAGCTGCTATCTTTGTCTTGGATGTTTTATCGTTTTGATTCTAGATCTGCAGAATGGTCTCTCCAATCCAACAGCAAACTTCATAAACACGTCGGAAAACGCATTAGCATTTCTAAGAAACCATGGGTAACCCACTCGGCATAGCTGCAGCTCACCCTCTCTACGCAGCCACGCTACTCTTTGAAGTCAAGCAAGGTGAACGGTATAATGGAGGTATTTAAGGAGGTTTAATAATGTGGAGAGAGGAGCAAGCCAGCCCCACATCAGAAGAATGCTTTCCACACGACCGTACTGTAACTAAATTTAAATGCAGGCTGCGCTGCAGCGCCGGTGGCTTCCATAATCTTGGTATCTTTGAACATAAAGGGAACAAAAGATTAAACAGGCAAAGAATATACAAAGAAAAGTAAAGGCAAATTTAGATAAAAACCTGTGAGTTACAGAACACGCTATGACTTCCTGAATTTTCTGCACTAATCTAAAAAACAGTAGCCGACTATATTTGTTGAATCTTTACATTTTTGATCCTTAACTTCAATTCCAGCTCTGCCTGCGTACGTACTGCGGCTAACTTACAGAGCCTTTCTATCATGAAAACAAGCAAGCATATGAAAAATTAGCTTCTGCAGATGATTTGTGCTTATTTGTTTGCAGCCAATAAAATCAAAAGTTGTTATTTTAATTGATTAAGTCATAAATAAAGAGATACAGAAGTCAAGTCTCTGTACTTGTACAGTCCGATGATTCCTGCTAATCCAGCAGTACTTAACAAATTCACATGTGGTTAGTCTGCCTCGCCATAGCTGTAGATCACATTTCTATGCTGCAAGCTGTGCAAAAAAATCAATATGCCAAGTTTAACATAAGGACAGGAAACACGATGTCCTCCTATATTTTCAATGAACTTCAAATGACTGTGCTGTTCCTAGTCTGCATAGTTTATTTCAGAGAAATGCATTCTTTAAGAAGAAAAAAGAACTGTCATACAGTGAAATACATAAATGCATTGGTGGAGTCATACCTGACTGTGTAATAACAATTTATTTCAAATAATCTGACATTTTGATTGCATCCTCAGCCAGTCAGGAAGCTCCCCTCTTCCCCTCTGCATATTTAAAGTAGAGGCACGTTCTTGAGACAGAACATACGCTAGCCAAACGTATTTTAGATTTAACAGTACGTTCCTAGACACTTCTTTCATACACCAACTCTTTAAAGGACAATACTTTTTTTACATTATAATTCATTTATGGACACCTTGTAGCAACCACTGTCCACCCAAACCAGCCCATTAATCGCCTCCACGTTTCTGTACTGCACATCTGTCACACATTTACTGCCAGAATTTCGTCATTTTTGGGGGGGAGTGAGGATGAGACATTCCCCGTGATGAGGCAGGCATGGCTATGGCCAGCAGGTTGGCACCACGGGGGCCACTTCCACCACCCCAGCCTGGCTGGGGAGAAGTCACCAGAGCCCTCACTGCTGCCAATCTCCCTTGTAAAAGGGGGAAAAAAAAAAAAGAGATTGTCTTTCAACACTCACAAAGGCATTTGCAAAATATAAGACTATGCAGGGAGGCAGAAAAATTCTCCTTAACGTATGATCGGCTCTTTCAACGGTAATTTCTCTTCATTGCAATGAGCGGCTGTAAATGGATTAATGGCATTTAGCTCTAGAGAGCATGTCATTGATCTGTACCGAACATATAAACTGTTATATAAAACACACTCAAAGACCCACACTTGTTCCTAACTTTCTATTAATATGTCATTTGCAAGACAAATTTTATTCAGAGATTAATGTACCATTTAAAAAACCCAAGGCATAAAACTCCCAATCAGAAAATAACAATGTAACAATTTTAAGTGTTGAACAATATTAATACTGCAATAAATTACGATTTCGGTACATTTTGCCTTCTTGTATCAGTTCAGGGAGTGTAGCACAGCCATACACTACTAGAAATGAGCGGTTTCAGGGACTCATGAAATATCAAATATGCAAAGTGTGCTTTCACAGTCTCTCTTGCTAACGCAAAAGAGTCAATAATATTGCAGCAGTAAATGATGATCATCCCCCAGTACTGACACACCGTTCTGAGGTGCATCAGAGGATGCGGATCAACATTCCAGAACAAGGATGGGAACTGATTTCAAGGTATGTGCTATATACGTGAAGATATCCCAGAGTCCCAAAGCACCTCTGCTTGTGTCAAGCTATAGTTAACATCTGGACCTAAATAACAGCTTAACAGCTTGCTCACCTTATTCAGGGGCTTTTACACAAGGTAACAGTCAGTGATGAACCTTCCCCAAAGCCGGCGGCTTCGTTAGAGTCAGCCAAATGAGACCATGCATATGTAAATCACCACAGAGTTTGCACTAAATCTTTAATGTCTTAATGCCTCCATTTGCTTTTTTCCCCTGAATTTGACATCCCTTCAGTGCAAACAGCTATATTTAATTTACAAGGTTTTTTTGGTGGTGGTTTTTTTTTCCCCCCCTCCCAAAATCAGAAGGCAGGAAGTAGTTGGGTGTAACTTAAAGAGGCAGCCGAGATGAGTTGCTGGCAGGGTGAAGTGGTAGGTTTTAGCAATAGCTGGAAGCCGTAAGTGGTTCTAAGCTTTGAAGTCAGTGCAGCTTTGATGTGCTACTCCCATAGTTAATCGCAAGATAGTCTTGAAAGAAAAAGATTTCCCAAATACCATCCAAGTGTCATTGCTTGTGAAATCCTTGTATGATTTTTTTTTCCCTGTTGAACTTTAAATCTAACACTGGGCTGCTCTCACTCCCTCTCGGTCGCTCTTACTCACTTTTAAAGTGTTTTAATCAATTAAAAGGATAATTAAACCCATGCTTGGTTTGGTGCAGGCCAGTAGCTTGCTGCATGTTGCTTTGCTTTGCTGGATTCGTTTTGAGTGTTTTCCTCCCCAGTTCCGTGGTGCTCAGACACCGGGAGGGCCTTCAGGGAGGGGTTCTGGAGCAGTAAAAGGTGGAAGGTAGAAGCCAGAAAGCATCCCTGACGGCATATCCAGAGGGATTTGCTTGCCTTCCTCCTGTGGGAATGTCCACAGGTCTCCCAAGGCAAAGCATCCATGGAGGGAAGAAGGAAGAAACCCTCCCCCCTCCCCTGCCCATTGCCTTGGAATGGGCACCACCATGGAGGCGTGACTGCCTGATGCACGGGAAAGGGGCAATGCGTTTCAAAATGCAACCAAAATCCACCCATGGGTGTTGGGATTGATGGGAGAGCTGCCACACTGAGTCTGAGGGGAAAAAAAACCCAAAACCATACAAACAGGAAAGTTTCCTTAATGGGTACTTGTCTCTCACACTGAAGCACTGTGGAGGAATATCTACTGAATCTTCCCATAAACCAGTCATCCTTGAGTTGAACACTTAGCCAATAAAAGCTTTCATGTTTACTGAAAATATGAACAAAACTATCCTTGGACTGTTAGGTTGAAGAAACAAACTCATAAAAGCTGATATTTAGTATTTTTTGAAAATGGCTGTACAATGCCCCACTTATTATAATAGCTAAGATTTGAAACCTGAACCTAACCTACACATCAAATGTAACCTACAAACCACAGGACGAACCATAGCAAAACAACCCTTTCTGACAAGTCTGAAGCAAGCAGGGCAAGAGCATTAAAGCAGTTTAAACCCCAGTCTTTATCCCACATCAAAAAGTTGTTTACCTGGGCACACTCATATCTGAACAGAAAAGGGAGACACAGATCACAAAGACCCATGCCCGTCTAAATGGACAGAAATAAAGAAAATGGCATGTGACTGGTAAATTACGGGAGAGCAACACGTTGAGGTTAGAGGTCACTGAAGATTTCAACAAATCTCAGTAGATATGGCAACAGATTAAGCAAGGGGATAGACTGCCCTCCAACCTTAACCTGTTAAGACCTTTGAAGTCTGGCGGTGACCTCTATTCTTCTTTTTCATATTAGTTGTTAGTTACACTAATTACAGCCTAACAGTGCACTGGAGCCAGACACTTACTGCAGCCATCCAGAAGAGGAGTATGTGTGAAATGGCCAAATCCTGCCCCGCACATCGCGGGCACTTGTCCCTGTAAGTGGAGGTCTGCGCCGTCTTGTGTTGGTACAACCTAGATGATACTAATTACATTCTGTATCTTCAAGAAGCTGGTGCAGTCTTTGCTGGGGGAAGCCACAAGCTAAATAAGCCAAAGCCCAAACTCAGATTTGTCTAAGTGGGGTCCGACAACAATGTTGAAACAAATCTAGTTCTGGAAACTGTTTTAATGTGCACTGGCATAATGATAATCAAAGTAAGGATGTAAAGTGCAACCCCTCATAAATACTGCATATCCAGCACTGAAATCAAAGAAGTAACTTGCCGTTGCTGACACTGAACTTGAGTGAGGGAGTGTGGGATTAGATGTGGAGTCTATTTGCATTGATTTTGCATCAATATCCATATTAATGCTAACACAATATTGTATCATATTTGGGGACAGCACTCAGCTCACAGAGTCTCTCTGGCAGATGAAATATCACTTGTAAAGCTCCAGTAAATCATTTAGTGGCATTAAACAAAATCAGGCACTGAATCAGAGGGAAGGTTTAGAAAAGGAGATGTAGCGCAGAAATATCATACCAGAATTAACAAAATGTGTAACAAAAGAGCCTGTGCATGGAAAGAATAACTATTCAAAATCAATTTCTATTTCTTCATTTATATGAGGAATATTTTTTACACAGCTGATAAAAGCCTTGGATGATGACAAATCAATCCACCTGTGACTGCTGGTACCTCTGTTACCAAGAGAACATTATTTATCTATGAGTGCAAACTACAAACTGTGAATACACTGCTAAAACCTAACAAATAGAAATGTAGTTCCTGTGAAGCCACAAATGAGCAGAAACTAGGACCTCCCTGCATCAACGAGTAGCAGAGCTCTCAGAAAGCAAAATGAGCCAATCTGGCAGCAAATTATATAAATGCTCAGACTCCTGTTTCATCTGGAATTTCTAAACTTTTAATAAACATAAGCTTTATGATACACATGCAAATCAACAGGAAAGATCCTGATTTCTCTACTGAGCCCTGAGCTGCTCTGAAACAAAGATAGAAGGATGTGAGGAGATGTGGGAACTGATCTTCCCAAGCTTCCATGTGTGCACCTTCCACTGACATCATACAACATGATGGATTCCCCCATGGCATGTTTCCCTGTCCAACCAGGTTTCTCACAGGCTGGATATACCAGTATCAATGCACAGTTTGCATCCCATCTCCTTGCTTTGCTGGGTTGGCTCAAAGAGAGCAATCTGTGGCATTCGGCTGGAGGGAAAGCCTACCACAGTTTGGTGCCATCTCCTCCAGTTGTTTGTGGTTTCTCTTCACTTTATCCTTGCCCAGAGACAATGAATATGAAAACAAAACTCTTGGTTCTTCTTCTGTCTGTCACGGACTCCTCCTCTCCTTAGTGTACAAAAATTCCTAGTGCTAGCTTGAATGAACATCTTGCCTCTCTGCCTGTGAGGCTACTCCATCCTATGATCGACTTTTTCAAAAAAACGCATGGCTTTTACAAGGCATTGGTAAAAATAATCAATTAGCATGGATTGAGTGATTAAAGTCACTGAGTTGAGCAATGTCTTGAGTTCTGGTACCAGAGCCCACGAGTGATGAATACCGTTCCTTGAAAAAAACAAGCAGGAATCACTCTTTTTTTAGAATGGATGAGGAAAGGAGAGGCTTCGCCTACATGGTTGTGCAGTGTGTAGACCACTGACATCAGAAGCAACAACCAACTTCAGTTCCTATATCCGTGGGAGGGGTCTCAAGCCTAAGATCTCATAGGCAGGTGACCAAATTGTCAGCCAACAGCTCAGGGTGTCTCTCGTGCTCTGTCAGTGCCCTGTCTCCTAAGGCTGCACCAATTCCTCCGCGCAGGCAGGCAGATCTTTATGGGAAGCTGATGCTTTCCTGGAGGACAGGAGATGTGTGCTTCAAGAACAACGGAGAGAATTAGATCAGGCAAAGCATGACACAAATGTTTAGTAAGTTTCATCCAGAGCTATTAAATGAAGGAAAAACCCCTCACTCTTAAAAAATTGTCATTACTTTACACTCAGCGTTCGGTTTAAAACAGTGGTCTGCAGCGACGTAAAGGCTGATGTGAGACCCACCAAAACCACTGGAAATCTTTAGGGGCAGCTGAATCCGGTCCTCAGCTGCCAAAGGAAATTTGCAAGATTCATAAGTTGTGATGCATTTGCAAGCTGCATCTAATGTATGAGTCTACGTCCTGCAATCAGTAGCAAAAAATATCGAAATCATAAACATCCAGAGCACCCCTGAAATACAATAAATCCTATCTTGCAGCTCTGACACACATTATTATCAGCATCCAGCATAGTACTGCTCTAGGAAATCTTCAACCATCACCTTACATGTGTTTGATTTTCTGGGAATTTTTTATGCTGAAAAGGGAACAGATTTCACTGAATGGACCAAGTTGCATAAGCAGATGCCGAGACCTCTGGCCCCAGACTACCCAAATAACAAACATGTTAAGGTAACTACTCAGTGTAGTGACGAGCCCTTGAAGTTCAATTACCCTGGAACTGCAAAGTGACGCCCGCTCCTGGGGGAGAAGTGTTCTGATATTTTTGTTTACGTTCCCCATATGCGCAGCTACATCGGAAAACTCCAGTCGGAACAGCCGCAGAATGCACACCTTCTGGCAGGGCTGGGATGCTCCCTTTCATGCCCAGCACGCGTGTCCGAACACCACACACAAGCAGCCCTTCCAGTTTAGCACTCAGCTCGGTATATAGCTTAAACTCTGACGCAATAGCACCGGTCATCTGGGGGCAGAGTGGGAAACAAAATATGACCTGTTTTGCCTAGGAAGGCCAAGTCAGAGCAAAGGTCTGCCCTTGTGCAGGCGCGTAAACTGTGGGACTCAAACAGATCCTCGTGTGAGTATCTAAGAGTCAAAAATTAGCCTTCAGATTTCATATATATATGTGGGTTTTATTTGTATGTAATAAAAATCATGCCTATGCACGTTACGTTTTATAACATGAATAATTTCAAATGATATATTAACGTAGAAATCTCAGATAAAGTGGTAAGAAGTTTTATACATAATGCCTCATTTGAACAAAGATTAAACTCACTAAAAAGACAAGTCTTGTCCTTAAGAGTAACGATGGGTGCTTAACAGCATTTGTTCAGAAGTACATGACATTTGCCTTCAAACAGACTACTGTCTTCACAGCGGCAATAATGAACATCATCTAAAACAGCTTACTCTGTTAACCATGCGGATTATTTCTCTGTTGTAGGTATGTCTTGTAAACCTCCCTAAAATAAATGGATTAATGGGTGGGGGAAATCTCCTATTCCCTTCTTTCACATAAAAAACAGAACACAGTTTTAAAATTATTACTTATTAAATGTGGCTCACTAAATTACTTACTGGAATACAGAAGTATTCATAACATTGAGATATATGCATTATAAACAATTAGAGTATGGTTTTCGTGCCATAAAGTAAGAATATAATACGTCTACTTAAATTAGCCTTGCCCCTAACACTATTTGTGTAAACAATCAGCATCTGAACATTAGTTATAAGCAGTTGTTTGCTTTTGCTTTTAATAAGTAGGTAACAATCACAATGCATTTAAAACAAGTCACTTAGCTGTCCTTGTACATTAATGTGACGAGATTAGTTGCTGACACTGGTTAGCAGAAAATGACAAGTCCTCTTAACAGAAAATTGGGCCTTCCAAATATAGGCATGTGCCTTGATAGGAGAAAGTTTAAAGTGCAAATATACTGTGAAAGGGGCCTCTAGAAATGGCATCGTGGAGCTCCACATTTCTCATCTTTTGGTTATCTCACAGGTTGGGAAACTAATCTTCTCAGCTGAAAGCTAGCTGGAGCAGCCAGAAAACTGTTAAATTAGCAACTTGAGGGCAGGGTGCTAAGAAGGCAAATATGATACAAATTTAACCTCCATGTGTTGCAAATAAATTTAATATATGTGGCAAAGAAAAAGGAATGTTAAAATCAATTCTATGCCACTGGCAGGGCTTTTTCCAATTCTTCTGTTGTCCAATCACAGCCATGAGCAGGAATTTGATATAATTGGCATTACTGACAGCCGTTAAGATAATCTGTATGCCTAAAGTGTTAGAAAATGTCTGCTTAGTACCTCTATAGAGTGAGTCAGGTGAATAAAAGCGGTGAGGATTTGGTGCTCTCACCATTAGTTATCCAACAATACTGACAAATCTGAGCTTCTGTGCATGTATGCTGTCATGATAAAAAAGCTCAGGAGGAGATGTTGGTGGGGAAGTTTGTGACAGACTACCTTGGCAAACCAGAAAATGGGGTAAGCTTCTCCCTAAGCACACCTCTGCAACACATGGAGAGTGTCATCCCCCCAGAAAGCATCAGCTCAGGAGATGGATGCTGGTGCTCATAAACATTAAACGTTTCAAAAAACCACCAGTGGTGATTTTCTCCTGCGAAAAAGGTATAATGCTTTCCAAGCCTTTACCATTTTGGGCACTGTTGTGATGGATAAAGACAAATGAGGTGACTGGGGTGGAAGTGGGTGGCTGCCTGGGGCCAGTGAACCTGACCTGGTGGCATTGGGTGGGACTGAGCAGAGACAAGCCTCAGCCAGCAACACATGCGCTCCGTGCTTCAAAAAGGCTATTTTCCTCCAGGTAGGAAAATGATTAGCAAATCAAATTAAGATGAGATATTTAAACATAAATGAATGAATGGCATTTTAAAAAGTTTGTTGGATGAGAAAAAGATCCCAAGACAGAGCATTAGTCCTCCTGGATTAGCGAAAAAGTGAAATCAGTCAAAGAACATAGAAAAAAGGAGGAAATAGCTTGTTATCAGTATAAAAAGATGATGAAAAGCTAAAGCTATCTAAGGAAAAACAACCTATGGCTGTCAAACGTAGCAAAATAAAGAACTGTGTTTTATATACAAGCAACAAATGCAATCCATAGGAAACATATGTCGATTTTCAGATGGAGACAGTGAGACTGTAAATAATGCAGGAGAAAGTGCAAAATTGTTCAATATACGTTTCTGTTCTCTATTTGAAAAAAAAAATGGCAGTGTTTGATGAAGTACATTCTTTCTTGCTACTCATCAATATCTTCTCAGGGATAAATATTTCCAAATCGGCAGGCTTGCAGAGTTTGTATTCAAGAGTCATAAACCACCTAAGTGGCTACTGATGTTCATTTTAAATGAAACTTAAAATAGCAGAGAAGTTACAGAAGATGGGAAAAAACCTAACCTAACTTTCAGAAAAGACTATTTGCATAGTTAGACTGCAATAAATCTCAGGAAGAGTAATGGAAAAATGGATATATAGGTCCATAAATTCCTGCCTTAGTCTGTGGACACGAAGACTAAGTTCTCATTTTTTTTAATTGCAACTTTTTACAAGCCTGCCTTCTTCTGTTGCTCTTCTTCCCAGGAAATCCACCCTTCTTTATGGAAAACAATCCCAAACAATTCAAATTTTCATTTCAAGTGATCTGCTGTAGAATTAGTCTTTTTCAATGCTTACCACTCTGTCCAACTGGCTGATTTAGTTTTGGGAGAAACTGTTATTTATCCAGCTATTCCTGAAGTTGTATGCATGCACCAAGGAAGATACAGGTAGCTAAATATGGAAGTTTGGACGAGATTGCCCAGTGAAGATGTGTCACTGCACAACAAAAGGAAAGAACAAATGAGATTACCATTTGTCAGGAAAATGGTGTGAGAACATTAGTTCTTACCTTGGCCTGGGGGATGAAGCTGATGTATGCTAAAAATCCTTTTCAGACATGCAGTGTTATGATATACTGGAGTCTATTAAGGGTGGTTTGGTTCCTGATTTTTTTTTTTAAAAAAAAAGCTTCCTGCAATGTTTCATAATGCTACTTTAGAATTAAAGCGAAGAGCATCAGCTCTAGAAATGGTATCGGGAAATGCTGCACAAGCTCCTTCTAAACTGATGGTTATAAAACTGTGGTGATACAAGTGTCAAATGTGACCGCTGGGTAATGAAATGGGAGACAATTGGGTAGTGAAGATCTGAAGTCTGTGCTTTACATCAGTGAGATGCACACAGGTCCGTTTCAAAGGAAAGATGTTGAAAGACTGGAGACACCACAGAAAAAATGTATAAAAGCATTTGAAACCTGGAGAAATTAACTTGCAGTGAGACTTAAAGAAGTCAATCTATTCCGTTTCTCAAAAGAAAATTGAGTGTTGACTTGATTCCAGTATCTAATTCACACGGAGAAAAAGCAGATGTACTAAATGGCTCTTTAACTTAGTAGAAAAAGGCACAGCAAGAACTAATGGCTGGAACCCGAAACCAGACAAAGCCAAACCAGAAATGAGCCACTCCTCTTAATAGTTTGACAAATTGCAAAGGGAATGAAGCAATGGATTCCCCATCTCTTGAATCCTTCCATCCAAGGATGAATAACTTCCTAGAAGACACACTTTAACCAAATGCAAGTTACAAATTTCAGCATAACAACGTCTGGTCAAAAGCTAATGACCTATACATAAAAGTGGAAAATAAGTAATCTAAATGACTTTGCTGGCCTAAACTATAGGCATTTATGAAAAAAGATCAAAAGTTTTCAGCTGAAAGTGAACCTTTTGAAAAATCCTACCAAATCCAAATCCAAATTTTGATTCTAACAAAAAATGCAAGCTGAAATGTAAATAATTTCCTGGGTATTATCCCAAGGCAAATAAAAATTTTGCTGTTGAATTTTGGATTACATCTCTCAGGCAATACCTCCTTATTGGTGCTGAGCCCTAGCAGAAGTACAACTTTAACAATTACACTGATGTACCAGATCCCATGTATATAGATGCTCTGGCTTCATAGAGCTACTGAGTGTGGAACACAGAAAATACATTTAAAAATCACTAAAACAAATGTGGATGCAACTTTAAAATACAAGGAGTAACTTTTCAAGCTCAACCCCATAAAGTACTTAATGAAAACGTATCGAGCCCCATGTAAAGGGGACTGGAACACGTAGGTATTTCAGAGATGAAATGAGAGGACTATGGCCTTCTCTTCCACCTTATGGAAGACACACTTTAACCAGGCTTTAACCCGCTAGTTCAGCAGCGAGGAGCAAGGTGCACTGTCTGCTGTAGCATTGCTTATGTGCACTGAAAGGCTGGGAAGGCAGTGAGTGTAAAAAGGTGGTGATGAGCCACCATATAAGGAAAGCTTTTGCTGCCATCACAAAAATACCTGTTTCTGCTAGGGTGTAGTCTGGCATGCCCTGGAGGAAAAAGTCAATTTGAGTATAGACTCAGAGAATCACAGAATCATTTAGGTTGGAAAAGACCCTTATCAACTCCAACCATTAACCCAGCGCTGCCAAGCCCACCACTAAACCATGTCCCTGAGCCCCTCATTCACACATCTTTTAAATCTCTCCAGGGATTAGTGACTGCCCATCTGGGCAGCCCCTTCCAGTGCCTGACAGCCCTTTCTGGGAAGACATTTTCCCTCATATCCCATCTAAACCTCCCCCGGTGCAACTTGAGGTCATTTCCTCTTGTCCCATCACTTGTCATTTGGGAGAAGAGACCAAACCCATCTCTCTGCACCCTCCTTTCAGGGGGCTGTAGGGAGCAATAAGGCTTCCTCTGTGCCTCCTCTTCCCCAGGCTGAACACTCTCAGCTCCCTCAGCTGCTCCTCAGGGTACTTGTGCTCCAGACCCTTCACCCTCCCTTACTTTTAAAGGACTTTCTTGAGATTAGATGATAAAGCATCACTTGTTCTAGTTTTTCTCCTTCAACAGACAACCCTGCTGTGGATTGAAATAATACTAGTGGTCGGTCTTCTAGCAATAACTTAATTATATGTAACATAGTCTTTAAAGTGTCAGTCTGAACTGTCACTTGGATATCTGCAGTAAAATTACATCTGCCTATTCAAACCATGAATGCATTCATTACTTCTTGTACTGCTGTTGTGCCTGTAAGTGCCATAAGGAGTCACAGCACAAGCATTTCAACAACCCAATCATGCAGAGGACTGGCTAAGCATCACCTGCTCTGGATGGCATCTGCATGGGCCAAGATGAAGCACAAGCACGGGACAAAAAGTCCCCAAACTCAGGAGTCTGCAGTCACACAATAGAGTTCACCCAACATGTAGACAGATACGATTACACAAAGAACTAACGAGATATTATTAAGCAGTCTCAGAAGCAGTGGTCATGGCAGTCTAACTATTGTCAAACACTATGTAGGAAATAACTGTCTGTAATAATTTACATTATTCATTATTGCCACAATCAAAGACAGCCTCAGGGACTCTGACGTAAGCATACATCACTAGTTTTACTGTACTTTAAAATAAATGCAATGATAAATAGGTATGAGTACAAGAATGACTTTTGATGAATCAGTTTCTCTAATATCAGTACTGCCTCAAATACATGTAACTATTTTGTGGAATGAGTGTCTCTTCCTGAAAAGTAACAATACTGGTGGCATATCGAACACCTAGCTGGTCATATAAGAAGTTATAAAATGCATTACAAAATTGAAATTCTTATAAAATCGAACAGTCTGACCATAGCAACAGCTGCAAATTAAGTCAACACTTTCAAATTTTGATTTTCGCATTTACTTCTGAGGATCTGGCATTCTGGAACAGAATCTGCAATGTCGTTCAACAGGTCTTTATAGATTTTGTCCTTTCCAAAGCACTGTAAAGCTAAGCTACTCAAAACACAACATAGGAGCTCACATCCAACTAGGTATTACACATGAAACGAAAAGCTGCCTGCAACACCTGAGTCTGAGCAGGAGACTCAAAGCAGAGTGCCTTTGAAGAGTTGGGAGTAGGGAAAAAGCTACTTACTTCCATGCTAAGAAGACATTAGTTAAAGTTGGACTCAGTGCAGAGCTGCCAGAGCGGTGGCTAACACAGGCTGATGCTTCAAAGTTTCTGTAATAATTTCCAGTTCCTCATGGAGCAGAAATGGAAGCCTAGGACCAATGCTTGCAGCCTGTGAGGATACTGACATCAGCCTACGAAGCATCCTTCTCACTGCAGATTCCTGCAGTTCTCCATTTGTGCTATTAGGGTTGCAAATGCCTTAGAACAAATTAATATGCGGCTAAACACAGGAGCCTGCCACCTTGACAAAACATTGCAGCGTTTAATCTTTTCTCCTAAGTGAAAAGCTTGCATTGACAGAACTACATGCACATGAAGACATAAAAAGCAAAGAGGTTTACAGTAAACACTGATTACTGTAATCTTAATCTCCATGAATGACAAGTGAATGCAGAAATAACATTTTTAGCAAAATAGTAAATTTTCTAATCTCCCTTATTGTAAAAAATGTGTGGATTTTTATTTACACTGCTCAAGTTATTGGACACCTACCCCTGGTCACAAAATACCGTCAGAAAATAGCCCAGAATGGTCTTCACCAAATCGATTAAAGAGTGAAAAACGACAAGCATTGGTAAACTGGGATAAAAGCTGCAGAGGGGATGAGCCATGTATTGTCTCAGTGTTTAACACAGTTTATGCTTGTTTCTGCCTCGTTTGTTATGAGCAAGATACATAAATGTGTAAGAGTGGCAATTCAGCGTGGTGCAAATAAAGCAGAGGGAAAAAAAGCAGAGAGAAATAAGTTGGTCCTTCCCTATGGCTGTCACAAGTCTCACTCATGCAATTACCTCTGCGCACAGACCCTGCAGTGTTGCAGAGCCCATTTAACCTCACTGGAGATCCTCCTGTTTGAACCCCAGGATCTGCTCAGCATGGGGTGCATCCGCAGCTAGACGAGGCTTTTCTAAGGAAATACACAACTGAACTCTTAAAACAGCAAGCAGAAGTCACCTTTTAGGCAAAGCCAACAAAAACTACCACCTCCGTAATCTAATGGGTAATTCGTGGTTTCCCTGGTATCAACACAAGCTTTGCAACAAGGGCTTTATCTGATGAGTGGCTGCAAGCGTCTGCGGGGGCCGGGCTGCACGCCTGCTCTTCCAGGGAAAGGCTCGCTGTGCAAGTGATGCACTCGTTTTCTTGGATCAGTGCTTTTAAACAGATCTAACAGTCCAGAATAACTTTACTTAAATTTACTGTAGCCCCACGGAAGGATTATTGATGCTATTCTATTACTTAGCACAAAGCAGCAGTCTCGAGGGGACTGTTTAGTACCATATTCTTGTCTTGATATTAAATCAAGCTATGCCAAGGACTCAAAAACAGCAGGTAACAAGCTTTTCCCTGTTTTTCAGTAAGCTCTGCAGAATCTCATCTTTCATTTGTTTTGAACTGCAAGTCTCTTAAGTACATAGAGAAAAATCTCTAAAAGAAAGCCAACCCAAGCCTTAAAGTACATAGTGTGAGTTTAACACACGCAGGAACGCTTTTGGCGGTGTTTTCACCAAGTGGATGACAACCCTGCTCCTTGTTGGGACAAGCTCCATCAGAAACAACCAGCAGTCTCCCTTTCCCTCTACCAGTTACAAGGATTTCTAAAAAAAGCAAAACAGGAAAACAAACCACATTCTGAATCTCTGTGCAACAGGAAGGACCTCCTTTTGGTGCTGACACACGCAAAGCTGACTGTCTGACCAGAGTCTGGACACCTACCACTATCTCCACTCCATACTTACTCATGTATGGACTTAAACCCTACACACCACACGGTTATGGCATGACTTTGGGGTCTTTTGGAAGTTAGGGCAAGCATACCAATAAAAACTCCAAAACCTTATGTGAATGTTAACTATTCTGGGGCCCTCAACATGAGAAGATACAGACCAGTTGGAGCGAGTCTAGAGGAGGCCACGAAGATGCTCAGAGGGCTGGAGCACCTCTGCTATGGGGACAGGCTGAGAGAGTTGGGCTTGTTCAGCCTGGAGAAGAGAAGGCTCCGGGGAGACCTTATGGCACCTTCCAGTACACGAAGGAGCTACAAGGAAGCTGGGGGGGGCTTTTTACAAGGGCCTGTAGTGACAGGACAAGGGGTAACAGGTTTAAATTGAAAGCGGGGAGGTTTAGATTAGATATCAGGAAGAAATTCTTCACGGAGAGGGTGGTGAGGCACTGGAACAGGTTGCCCAGAGAAGCTGTGGATGCCCCATCCTGGAAGTGTTCAAGGCCAGGCTGGATGAGGCTTTGAGCAACCTGGTCCTGTGGAAGGTGTCCCTGCCCATGGCAGGGGGGTTGGAACTAGATGGTCTGTAAGGTCCCTTCCAGTCTGTGATTCTCTGAACTAACCATGACCAATGGAGTGGATGGAAGGCTGGACATAGTCCTGGACAACTGGCCCTGCTCGAGTAGGAGCTGGCCCAGTTGACCTTCAGAGGTCCCTTCACATCTCAATCATTCTGTGAAGCCATTTTTTCCCCTTCTATTTATTTATCTGTAAAAATCCCGAACACCTGCATTAGCCTAATGATCTTTTCCAAATTCAAAGTAAACTAAAAAGGTTGTGTTGGGCTTGCCTAAATGAGATGAAATGTTTTACACATCATGCAGAGTTAAACTTGATGTTTGGTAGCCCAAAACTTTACCTTTGGACTCTCTCTGGATACTGTGCAGAGCCCAACCAGCATGGGTCATACCTGTCCCCAAAATGAGTAGTTTGTTTTATTTCTACCAGCCCGAGAACACTTTATTCAGCTACATGAATTAATTCTTGCACTTTTTTCCTTATTATGGAGACATATATTCAAGTCTAGGCTCTTCCGTGAATAGAGCTTTTCTTGATTACTGTCAACGTTTCATTCCATTGTGTCATCTTGTTTGTCTTTTGATGTTATAATTTCCCTATTTTACAATGTTTTAACTACATTGGCTGCAACTGTTAAAAGAATAACAGGTGATTTTGGGGGTCAACTAGAAAGACTTTAAAAGGATTTGATGAGGCAATTCATTTTACTAATGTTACAATAACTTATTTTTATTTGATTATGTAAATGACTGTTGGTGCATATCCACTTTGGCAAAATACTGCGAAGTTTAATGTTCTCTCCTAAATAAAAAGCTTTCACTGTTAGAAACACATAAGCTAAGGAATGTATCTTATCCAAACACTAAGGTGCTCCCCATTAGGCACTTCAAAATTTTGTATTCAGGAAAACAAAGGCCATGTTTACCTGGCAATATTTACCACAACGCCTTTCCTGGGGCAATGTTCAGACCACTATCCTGAAATCAAAGTAATTTAACTTCTGACCAGCAATAGAGATGGACACTGACCCATGGATCCGCTTTCTCCCATCCTCACCTTCAGCTATTCCCTCCCAGCAGCTGCTTCAGTAGGACAGTTTCCCAAAGGGCTTGTAAACTCCCTGCTCCAAAACTACGAGGAATATTGGAAGGTCTCAGAGACATGAAATGACCTACGACTGTGGTTAGCAGTAACACAATACAACCTGTCATTAAAACGTCTATCCCATTGACTGTGTCAAATTACAAGTTGACCTCCAATCTCCTAACCAGTAAGACTCCCACCCCTACCACATTTTATGTGATGATCTTTAATGTATGGATGGCTTTTAAAGTTTTCACCTTTCTGCACCTTACATTCACTTACGTCTTAGATGGATAGGACCCATCTCCTCTGAGACGGAAGAGAGGTCTTCTGCTTTGACTCCATTAGGTAGGTGGATTAAGACAGGCAGAAGACAGGTCTAACAGAGGTCCTTAATGAGGGTGGAGAGAGGGTAGGGGATAGTTTTTTTAACATGGACTGAAGGCTGCAGGCTGACAGACAGCTCCTCCAGGACAATGAAGTGACAGTTACACAGCTGAGGGCCTTACTTGTGCAGTGTTCCACAGCTGGAAACCAGAATGGGCTGTGACCCAAAGAAGGAACAGAAGCGAATGATGCTGGACAGCCCTGACTGACAAAAGATAAATGACAGTGTGGTGGACTCTTCCCTAATGATGAAGAATGCTTTGTTCTTGTTGGAAAAATATGGGAAGTGTAACAAGATGAGTAATGTGGGACAGATAGGCTCAACAGGAGCTACAGATCTGATGGAAGACATTTGAGCTGGGAGATACGTCTCTCAACACAGCATGGGAGGCTTTTCAGGATTACATATGACACACAGGACAACTGTATCAAATGGGAAGTTGTAGAGAACAATCTCTTCCCGTTGCAGGAAGATGTTAGACTATGACACAAGCATGGAACCAAACCCTTGAGTCATGGAGGAAAGACCATGAATATGGGATCTTTGCAGTCCTCACCTTTTGCCACAATGACAGAGAATGGTTTATTACGCCTTGCTTTCTCTCTAGTGTTGTTCTCATGCCCACAACGCTTAATTATTAAAGTGTATTCATTCCTTTTTGTAACTAAGACATGAATGAATTATGGCAAACATTTGAATTACTTAATAATGCTCTAATCAAAAGTTTGAGCAACTCTATCTGGAAATAAAAGTTGTTTTTCCAGTTTGATGGTGATTTATTTCTCTTTAGTGATTTTTAAGGGAAATGCAAGCAAATGACTGTGACATAATCTGAAGTAGGCACTGCTCACAAACAAACTGGGGTTGCCTGTAAATCCCAGTACGCTGAATATCAGACTCTTTTTGGAAAGTGTGGCTCATGAGATGTGAGTGAGAGGCAGTTATTCCTGACATTACTTCTCAGTGCAAACTCAGATAAAAGATAGGATTCCAAGCAGAAAAGAGAAGTGAATCGTTCTTCTGCAAAAGGCTTATTTTAAAAAAATCTACTCTTGTTGCTCTGATTGCTCTCACTGTCATTCATTGAAATACCAAGGGCAATGCTGCCAGTATTTGGGTGTGGGCTATTTCAGTACTGCAATTCTTAGGAAACAAGTGAAATAAAATCCCTCACATTAAATACTAATGCTCCTACATCTAGTAGCATTTCATAAATGTATTACAGATTACCCTAATGCAGGCTTATGACATTGCTCATATAAACACACTGTAGGAATTACTCATTCCTCTGTAAATGTCTTGCTGTTGTCCATATAAGACATGAATACAAGAAATATAAACAAAAACGTATGATCAAATTGATAAATCATCAGTAGTCACATAGAGATATACTGTTTTAAACTGTGCATATATTGTAAAGGACCAAGCTGGAAAGTTACCTTCCATTTAAATCATTGTCCAAAATCTCTGACAAGAACTTCTAAAAACTTCAGTAATCCTAATCTAGTGTCATTGTATGTATACATGAAATGCGAATAGCCAACTTTTACTGGCTGGAATACTACCCCATTTAAATTAATTCTTCTGCCAAAGGCTTCAGTGTAGCTGGGAGTTCATTAAGTGGAGTATTAACCTTATGCCTATTATGACCCATCCTTAACAGAAATGTAAAATTAAGACTTGCTCACACCCCTATTAAAGCATCAGTCTATTTTTTACATAACACTTAGGATTTCTTTTATAGAATACCGTTTACATTATTTACATAGGATGAATACAAAGAAAGAGAAGAGAAGCTCAGATGAAGTATTTTCAGTACTGGCAAGTGTACTGTAAATACTAACTGGTTGCTATCCAAGCTCCTGTTTACCTGACTAAAATGACCTCTACAACACTCACTTTTGCAGAACAGCAACAAAGATGTCAGAGATTGAAAGTTAATCCTGTTTTAAACAATTGTACTACTGAAAAATATTTTCCTTTTAAACTGCAGCACTCTTCCCTAAAGGGGCAAAAAGTTGGTAAATTAATGTTGAATCTATGAAAATTTTAGTAATATTTCACTTCCCTAAGCACTAAAGAGCAATGTTAATGCTATTGCACTGGGTCTGTACAGAGTTGATGATCCGCATGGTTAGATCCCAACCCACAGCCAAAATGTGATTACAGGTCTCTCGTTGTTGTGAGCTCTCAAATAAAGCATTGATAAATTTTCAAAGCCTTAAAAACATCCTGCAGTAAACCAAATCTCATCTGCAAGGTTAGGTCTCATTAACAACCTCACAAATCCAGACAGATATGAATCTCTAACTTGTCAAACGAACAACTGTGTCTCACAGAGCAAGGTCAAACACTGTTCTAGCTTTTAAATTAATATTGTATAGGCTGTGTCTTCCTTTGAACCTGATTTTATATTCTACAGAAATACTCTACCTATGGCTTTTAGGAAATCTGATAATCAAACATGAAAGTTCAGTAACAGCTTTATGTATTTTAGATTACTTTCCTATAGAGATTTGAGATTTTCCTGTTACATTGACAACTATGTCTACTTTCTGGAATTATTGCACATTAACAAAAGTCTCTGTGTATTATTTCATGTGCTCCTTAAGATTTATGATTCATGATTCATTAATGAAA
>NW_010224558.1:29325-33340 GCF_000690775.1 Eurypyga helias
AATCTTGCATCAAGATTCTTGGATAACGTAAATAATTTGCTATGTAAACTAGGGTTTTGTTGATCAGGATTCAGAGAAGTGTTTTATTTCACTTAGCTGTACCTTTCATTAACGTACTTCTTCAAAACCTTCTTGCCTGCATAAAGTTAGGTATTTATTCAAGGACCTATGATAGATTTCCCAGTTTTCACCATCACTGTAATTTTCTTAAGCTCTTAGCTATTATATTACCAATTACCTAAAGCCAAAGAGAAAAGAAGACTAGAAAAAAATTAAGCTGCAACTAGACAACTTAAATCCCACACAAAGACGAAGAAAAAAAAAATTAGCAGCGGGCTGCATAAAACTGCAGCAGCCACATGCTTTTAACCACGTCTTGCTGCAGAAGGGTTAAAACACATTCAGAACCAAACGCATTTTTAAATAACCAAGATGCTCCTGGTCACGAACATGGATCCTGGCCTGCTGCAAACAAACCGACGTACCTGCAGAGACACGGGGGCAGTCCGGCAGCATGGACTCCACCGAAGTGTCCAGGGGCTCTGAGCTGGACACCCAGTTGCAGCAGTTCTGTAAGAGCAGGCAGGCAATTTTCAGGTAAGCCAAAAACTCAGAGCAAAAATAAATACAGACTCTGTAAGTAACGAGAACGATCGCGTCAAAATAGTCAAACTAATTTACATCGCAGTCCCAACAGGGACTGGAAGGTAAACTACACTGGCTTATTCACACTAACTGGCGTTGAAATATTGTAGCTTCATTCTAAAGAAATAAAACTAGTAAGGCCATAATTCAGGAGATTTGTAATGTGCTAAAATACCATGTCTTTAATTGCTCCTTCAAGTGCCAGTGGACTAAAGTAGGTGCTTGGACCAACGGGTGCCTGAATTACCCACTGCCCATTTTAAGATTTTCCATTCTGTAGTTGTTAAATAAGTGTTGATGTAAACACTAAGCCTGCTGGCTTGCCAACATTAAGAAATCAGAATTTTTCAGGGTGTTGCAATCTCGTATACTGTGGAAAGAATCGTTGTGAAATCACAAACCAGCAGATTATAGCTGAATGGAAACCATCATTACAGCAGATTAATATTCAAATAATTGGAAATATAGCTGAGAAGAATTGGGCGTGAACATTTAAAAGTGCAAATACTGGTCTGTGGGGAGTGGTATTCAGGAAGCATTTACATTTACCTTTCACTCCTTAACCTCTCAGTAGGATGAATTTACCACGAATTCTTAAAATGTTTTGCTTGAAATGCTATCTATTCAGGTAAGTCTATGAATTAAAGTATTAAATAATATGCTTTTAATAAAATATGCTGAAACTAGACCAAATCTAGGGAATTGAAGGTTTAATTATAAAACAACTATATTTTTAATAGGATTGCCAACTGAACTGCGAGATCTACATGGCTTCCCTTGTTACAAATCTGAGTCTTCCGTTTCTGAAAACCTGATTAACTTCATTAAGGGGAAAAGAAAAAAAACAAAACACCCAACCTACACAACGTTTTGGAAAGACCCAATGAATTTTCAGACAGATTTCTAAAAAATCATCCCATCAATCATGATTGTAAAAATGGATGATTGCTATTCTGGTAAACAAGCATGTATTGTGTATTCGTAGATGCTTGCTGCCCTAGTTGTGCACCATGGAGTCCGTCCTCACTGTGGAAAGATCCTTGACTGGTAGATCAAGTGTCTTATTGTATTTCCTTAATTCATTCTGTCTGGAAGAAGATGTCAGCTGTGTTGCAGTGAGGAGAGAATTTCAAAGGCTTCAGTCCCCACCAATAAAGGGCGAGGAATGGCTTTTGAATAGATTTGTCAAGGCAACCCTACTGTTCTGGGACCAGGGAGAGCAGTAACAACATAAAGGAAGGGTTGCTGTATGAGATTAGAAAGTGAAGTTCACAAAGCATGGCAGATTTTTGTAAGAAAGAGTAGATCAATGAAACTATTGAACTCGATGGAAAAAAAAAAAAAGAAAACAAACACACTACCCAGTAATGCAACTTTTTTAGTAAAAAATGGTTAAAATGGAATTATTTCACAAAGGCTGTAAGGTTTAAAGTAGTAAAGCATTATACATTTTACAATTTGCATGTATAATTTTAATTAACAGCTGAATGTGAAATTGCAAATGTAAGATGGTAGAAATTATAAAAGAAGTCGAATTTTTATGAAGTATTACATTCATTTGAAATAAGTAAAATTAATATTAACTACTGATAGAACACTACATCAGAGAGCTGGAGATAATACAGAAGATTAGCACACAATTAACCAGCTTTTATATACAATGTGACACTTGCCTGTAAGAAATAAGTATTCTCGAAAGCAGTGTCAAGATATGTAAATGGATGATTTGTTTTATCATTCATCACAGCTCCTAATAAATTCAAAAATCATGACTTCTATAGGTACTAAAAATAGGCCACCAATGATACAGGCGAGATAGCTCCAATGAAGAATTACTTTTTTAACAATTCATTCTTTCAATGACAGCAATTAGCCCTACAGACAGGCAGCGATTAGGTGTATATTTTAATTATTATTCATTTTACCAGTAGCCTTAAACCTGATTAAAGTAAGAGATATCCAGGTGATATGCTAGACTTAATACCACTCAGCCATACTTCACATATGTAAAATTCTTCTTTCTTATAGGAGATTTTCAATGCTAATGTAAGTTATGACACTCCATCCACTTTTTAGGCCATTAATCATTTAACTTATTCTTTAAGATCTACTTTCTGCAAATGAAATTAAAGGTAATGCACTTGTCTTATTCAGACTAAATGCTTAAAGAAAAATGGAGTTGTCAGATTCAAATTACAGGATTTAAAATTTCAGTTTTACTACATAACATATATTTTAAGGTTTTGATTTCCCATAAAGAAAATGGGAATTTTTCTGACAGAGCCTGTAGGGGTTACCATTCTTTATATTTTTAACATTTAAGTCAGAGCTGTCAGGCTGCATCCCAGGTGATTCTCTATTCCCATCAGTCATGGCCTATAAAACTGTAAGGTTAAGTCAGGAATAGGCAGTCTACACAGAAAGTTTCACTAAATCCATGGGAAAAAGTAAAACCTAACAAAACATTCAGGATGCGTCCAGTCTATATTTGCCACGTGCACCTATTGTTTTAGTATCATGCAATGGCAATGTAGAAAGTTCAGGAAGTCAGGCAAAAAAACCCAGAGGCCTGCATGGGTGAACAGTGAGCTCCTGGACCAACTCAAACACAAAAAAGCAGCCTACAGTGGGTAATCCATGGGAAAAAGTAAAACCTAACAAAACATTCAGGATGCGTCCAGTCTATATTTGCCACGTGCACCTATTGTTTTAGTATCATGCAATGGCAATGTAGAAAGTTCAGGAAGTCAGGCAAAAAAACCCAGAGGCCTGCATGGGTGAACAGTGAGCTCCTGGACCAACTCAAACACAAAAAAGCAGCCTACAGTGGGTGGAAGCAGGGACAGGTGGCCTGGGAGGGTTACAGGGAAGTTGTCTGAGAGGTCAGAGATCAGGTTAGGAAAGCCAAAGCCCTGACAGAATTGAACCTGGCCAGGGACCACAAGAAAAAAAAGGGAGAAGGGAGACCCACCCATGGTTAGAGAAAATCAGGTTCAGGAACACCTGAGAAACCTGAAGGTGCACAAGTCCATGGGACATGATGAAATACATCCGCGGGTCCTGAAAAAACTGGTGGATGAAGTTGCTAAGCCACTATCCATCGTATCTCAGAAGTCGTGGTGGTCTGGTGAAGCTCCCACTGATTGGAAAAGGGGAAATATAACCCTAATCTTTAAAGAGGGAAAAAAGGAGTAGCCGGGGAACTACAGGGCAGTCAGTCTCACCTCTGTGTCCAGCAAGATTATGGAGCAGATCCAACTGGAAACTATGCTAAGGCACATGGAAACTAAGGAGGTGATTGCATGGCTTCATTACGGGCAATTCATCCCTGACAAATTTGGTGGTCTTCCACGATGGGGTTACAGCACTG
>NW_010224559.1:0-3940 GCF_000690775.1 Eurypyga helias
ATATATATTATAAATATAACCTTTGTGTAACCCTGAATTACAAGAAATGTTTTCAGCTTTTCTTTTCTCCTTCAGAATTGTCAGCCCCTTTTTTATAAGTGTGGTAAAACTTTACAGAACAAACTGTGGCTTTATAAAATAAAGGTATTTCTAAGCAAAACACCTGTCAGATGGACTGTTTTCTGCACTGTCCTTTACAATCTGCCGCTAAATATACTTGGTCTGGAAGAATATTGGGTCAGGCTGGTTTTGGTGCAGGCAGCATGTGTTAGGTCCAGCATCCTGCCTCCTGTGTGACATCGCTCAGCCTGGCCGGGCACCACTCTGACTGTCCTGCTGTAAAACGATTTTGGTCACTACTTTCCTTTAGACTGCCAAGCTGGAATACAAATACAAACCAGGTGGGACCAGCTGGGTTGCCAGAAGCAGCCCATACAGCTTGCGTACCAGTCTTGTATCCTTTGCGTGGCTCCAGCCGGAGCACCGACTGGGATGAGTCTCCCTTCCAATAAAAGCAGCCAGGGTGTGCCAGCTTGGCAGGGTGGGAGCAGGAGAGCCGAGCTGCGGTGGGGTGATGAGCAAACCTGGTGCACTCGTGGCATCCAGGGCCACGCAGGGCAGGGGCAAACCCGTTGGGGTAGTAACGCCCCGTGGCTTTTTTACGTTACCTTCTTCAGACTTTAGCAAGAGCCAGTTCGCAGTCTGAGCTCTAAAACTGTTTTACATGAGCAAGGACAAGAATGTCTTTTTTTTTTCCCTTCCTAAATGTTTTAACCACACTACACGGACTCTCAGCAGCTCCACTCCGGTCCAGTGAGTCCTGAATTATTTCCTGCAGAGCAAACAGCCTCAAAAGAAGGTGTGTAGAGAGTCCCCTTCAAAGGAACAGAAAACTCTGAATTTACCAGAAATCTTGAAATCTAGTGGCTAGGGACTCCCACCAATTGAATGCTACAGCCTTGACCACATTTCCACTTCCCCCCTGTTTTATTTATCTTGTGTGCTTAGACTGCTAGTGGCATCGAATCCAGTTTCCTCATACCCCCTTCTCCTCTCTGAAACTTTGCCCTCTCCCCTTAGCAACGAAAACGCAGTGTTTAAGAGCAGAATGGCATTTCGGTCCTACGCAGTTAAGCGCTAGATTGCAGGCTGTAATAGTGTTATGGGAATAGTAGGGGTGAACGAAGCCTAAATGGTGGATTAAAAATAGGTTGTTACAGGGCGAGTCTAACGTGGAAGACGGAATGACTTTGCCCAAATCGCCGCTCTCTCTTTGAGTAACCCAGAGCTGTTACCCTGGGACCAATTTTCAGTTTTGCTTCTCAAATTGCCTTTTTTTTGCATCATTACAAATGAAGTGGCCTCCGTCCTTTGAGGTCTCGGCCATCCTCTCTCCACCTCTGGCCGACGGTCCTCGTAGATTGTTTTCTACCGTCGCTCCTCACCTCACCAGGATGGGGCTGTGAGGCAGCGGTGAGTTGAGCCCCAGCTCCAGCCAGCTGCTCCCTGCCACTGCCTGCTCAGGTTTACCCCCTGGTTGCATGCAGGGAAGTTTGAGCAGGACGGGTTTAGTGTAGCATCATGTTCAAGGTGAGCCACAGCTGGTACCAGAAAAAGGAATTAATAACCTGGTCCAGCTGTTCCCGCCTGCCAGCAGTGTCCCGCTGGCTGCGGTTAATCAGAGCGACCTGACAGCTTTACGAAATGATGGCTGGAATCAGAGCAAGGCGTGGTTCTCCCCAGGACCGGGAGGCCGCAGGGGCATTGTCACCCCTCCTTTCTCCTGTCCTGCACGTGCACTGCTACTGTGCCAAGGCACAAATCTCAACGTGGGCCACAGGCTTCCTAAAATGAGAGAACTGCAGTGTTACAGGGGCTCTCCCAGATACCTGATTTTCTGCACCGCTTCCCTACGAGGTGGCCAGGCCAGGCAGGAAGATGTGGCTGTGTAGGGACATGGATAGGCACTTTGGGAATACATCTTTTCAACATGGGATAACCACTGCACAATATGACATCTGTGAGCCTCATGATCATAGAATCATAGAATGGTTTGGGTTGGAAGGGACCTTAAAGACCATCCAGTTCCAACCCCTGCCACGGGCAGGGACACCTTCCACTAGACCAGGTTGCTCAAAGCCTCATCCAGCCTGGCCTTGAACACTTCCAGGGATGGGGCATCCACAGCTTCTCTGGTCAACCTATGCCAGTGCCTCACCACCCTCTCCGGGAAGAACTTCTTCCTGATATCCAATCTAAACCTCCCTGTTTTCAATTTGTACCCATTACCCCTTGTCCTATCACTACAGGCTCTTGTAAAAAGTCCTCTCCCAGCACCCTTGTAGGCCCCCTTCAGATACTGGATCAAATACTAAACAGGCTCCGGGATATTCCCGGTTGATTAGGGAGTAAAAATTTCCTGAGGGTCTTGCCAAGAGCAAAAGCAATCCCTTGACCCCCTCCTTGGTCCTTGAGGACCTTCATCTTCTGTTTCAGCAGGGAGATGGTGAGTGAGAACGAGGTGACAGAGACCTAAATTCAGTTCTTCACAGAAAAAGTCCAGTTTTTTACATTCCTCTATGCTGTACTGCTTTTGCAAGGCAGATTTGGGGTTTTTTTATTTGACGCAGGAAACACACTGAAAACGTTGTGTAAGAAATACTGGAGGATTCCTCTCATTTAGCCCGCACAGTTTGCTTGGTAATCTAAATGCGGAATGCCTAGAATCTAGCCAAAAATATTTGCAGAGCTGTGAGGTGCTGCGCTATTCCCAGGCTCCACACGACTGGGAAATGGTGACCTGACTGTAGGCAGTCTCGCAGTTCTCAAACTTCAAAAACAAGCAAAACAAACCCCAGCCACTGACCCGGCAAGCCAGGACGAGGCATCCACAGAAGACAGGGATGTCTGATCACATTCCATCTTGCCTAAGCCTCACCGCTGCCCCTGCGCAAACCTACACCGCGTCAGGGCGATGCCCAGCATCAGCACGTCGCGGGCGTGCCTACAAAGGTGCGCACACGGTCATCCTGCTCTGGAACAAGTCTGGCATCCTGGCTGTGAAGCATCCCTGTGTGTAGGCAGAAAGAACTATACCTTGTATAGTTCCCACTATATCCCACTGTGCCACGCACGCATCCTGCTTGTCATAGAATCACAGGATGGTCTGGGTTGGAAGGGACCTTGAAGACCATCCAGTTCCAACCCCCCTGCCATGGGCAGGGACACCTTCCACTAGACCAGGTTGCTCCAAGCCTCATCCAGCCTGGCCTTGAACACTTCCAGGGATGGGGCATCCACAACTTCTCTGGATTTATGTCCCTATAAGCTGCCCACCTGAAAACTCCCCAGGTTAAACAGACCAGGTGCAACTGGAAAAGATGGTGTTAAATCAACTGAGCAGCTGTAGGTGTGAGGCTGATTGTCCCTACTTAAAATCTGCTGGGTTTAGGGCAACGTGACTCAGGTGGGTGGTGAGGCCGAGGCACAGAGAAATCCAGAAGCTGCAGCAGGGCCAAGGGAGCATTCAAGGCTCTGTGGCAGTGAAAGGCTGGCTCGGCTCGGCTCGGCTCGGCCACAGCCCTGCCAGGTCCTCAAAACTTTGGGGTTTGCTAACTTCAGGTCTTGCTGCAGGAGACTCCGTCGTGCGGCAACCGCGGTGGTGATTAACCACGGTTGTGAGCAGCCAATGCGTTTGTAGGGTACGTCTAGATACCCGCAGGTACAAGGGCTGGAAATCATCTGGGGGTCAGCGTAGAAAACACGGCGGGTGTTGTAACACGTACTGAATCCCCGTCCCGCTGTCCCTGTAAACACCATTGTGCTTTTCATCTGCCACATTTGCAACAGCAGCAGCAGGGAGATTTCCCCTGAAATGGGATTGCTGACCCAGCGGCCGCCCGGACAATGTGACGGGCGCTCCCGGGCAGCACAAAGCCAC
>NW_010224560.1:0-9836 GCF_000690775.1 Eurypyga helias
ACAGGTTAGATGTAGCAAATTATCCATCTTGAAAACACAGATTAAGGAACAAAAATGTTAGCGACTCCAAGAAAAAATTTGGGCGCTGTTTTTCAGTGTTTTGACACTGTCAAAGCATAATTTCTCTTGCCATGAGAACGGCAGAGGTTTGCATTCACTCGGTGTCTGAGAAGGCTGAACTGTTTGCTGAGAGTGCCTGTAGCGCATACTGCGCTATGCACAAGCATCCCCTCACAATATAAATGTTTCTCGGTGCTGGAAGAAGGGAAATCATTACTGTTCAAATGGTGTGCTTGTTATTAGGATTTAGCATTTGGAAACAATTGCTATGATAATAGAGCTTCTTACCAGAAACGATACTAAGCTTTTTCCAGTTTATATTGCTGTTAAATGAGTAATGTGTTCCTAAATACAGATTATAAGAATTTCCGTATCATGGGGGCTGTAAGGTACTTGCGTATTTTATGCTGTGACCTCCTCTAACTATTATTAGCAGCATTACTTTTGTACTACCTTATGTCTCTTTCTTGTTTATAATTGCTTTTTCTCCTCCTTCTGTGTTCTGGCATTGGTTTTCATCTCAGTTTTTCAAGTAGAGTATGTAGTGTAATGAAGCCATTATCTCTGGCTGATGCTTCAAAATGATAAAGCAACAAGAATGAGTAAAATCTATATGTTTCAGGCAATGCCATATTACAAGGCTGTCTACCAAATGTTTCATGTAATTTCTACCATTCCTTAATCCCAGTACACTGTTATAAACATTATACAGTGCATTTCTGGGTTTAAACTGAAAGTGGGGAGGGTTAGATTGGATATCAGGAAAAAGTTCTTCCCGGAGAGGGTGGTGAGGCACTGGGACAGGTTGCCCAGAGAAGCTGTGGATGCCCCATCCCTGGAAGTGTCCAAGGCCAGGCTGGATGAGGCTTGGAGCAACCTGGTCTAGTGGAAGGTGTCCCTGCCCGTGGCAGGGGGGTTGGAACTGGGTGAGCTTTAAGGTCCCTTCCAACCCAAACCATTCTATGGTTCTATGATTTAGTAAAACTGACTTTACCCATGAACATATCAACTTAATGAACCTACTGCTATCATCAGAGAGTATGTGAACTGCAACAAACTAGTTTCTTCAAGAGAAGTACGCCATTGAGAAGTCAGAAGTCAACATATGCTTTAGATGATGCGTTATATGCCTTGATCAGTACTTACTGTGGGGGTGGGTTTGAATCATAAGCACTATGCCAGGTCCTCTCTTCCTTGGGAACTTTGCGTATAAGGAACAAACCGACCATGCAAACATGTAACAGTGCAGTCTTTCTCTCTGGCATGGTTGCTGTGAATGGTCGTTCATCAACATGACTGTTCTTGTGGTCCTTCGTGTTCAAGTTGGAAGCGAATGGCATGATCTTGGCTGTGATGATGACATAGCAGTGCAGAGCTCCAAACTGCTTAGGCAAGAAAGCTCGCTTCGTCTCTCTTAACAATGTAAACGTAGCATCAGAACAAAGAGAAATACCATTTTACTGCTTTTCTAGGGTGGGAGGATTAGAAGAAGCTTCATGCTTGTGGATGAATCACCCTCTCAAACCAAACAGTCAGAGCCAACAGTAAAGCAAAGACGATAAAACTGTGTTGGAGAAAATATGCAGGAACCCAGCATTTGAGACAGTGGAATAAAATGTTACAGCAGGACCCTCACCTCTCACAGAGCACTTCACTGTTCTGCTGCGGAGTGCTTGGGAGAGTGAGTGGCTTCAGTCCCTATAAAATGCTTGAATTATCACTAGGAGAGAATGGGAGAGTAGGGATCCACAGGTTGTCAGTAGGGAGAGGGGGGGACATTTTGGTTCAAACCCTGCTCCACCAGATGTTTAAATGGCCACGTGTATGTGTGGCAGGCACTGCTTTCTCTTCCTGCAGGCACTTACTGGAAATTCATTCCAGTCTTGTTTCTAGTGAGCAGGTGAGCAGTAATACACCATTCCTTTGTTATGGTGGGATTTCTCGTTCTGGTGAGGTTTAATTACAGCAATAATGAAGACTTTCTGGCAGAAATTATACAGGTAATGAAGGATATGTGGAAGATGAAAGACATCAGTCAATCAGTTAAGATCAAACACATCATCAGTCTTCAACGTTTCTAAAATAACATTAAAGTTACATTTTTTCGATAAATTTTTACATCCCTGAAGTTAATTCTTCTTTTCTAACATGTAATGAAAACCATTTCCCATTTTAAAAAATAACAGGGCAGTCCGGTACAACAGCAGCGCATAACTTAACACCAAGGTTAAAAAAAATGGGCTGTGTTGCCTCCAGAATGTAACTGCCTATTTATCTCTTTTCTAGTGTCATTAATGGAATAACGGGCATGGTGTCGGACTACGATGCCAGTAAACAGACTGGGGTTTTTTTCCCATCTCAATTTATGTGTTCAATCATCTGCTAGTCATTTATTACCTCATATATTCCTCTATGAATATTATCCCTTAATTTACATTATGAGCTACTTTAGGGTTTGCTGAGCACTAAATATGAAAAAGAGGTAGTTATATCATGTTTAAAAGCCTCTATTTTGTATGGCTTCAAAGAAAGAACCCTGTGTAAAGAGGCACTGCACCCAATTAAAGACAAAATTCAAAGTGCCGCTTCATAATGGTTTGTCATACTATCTTAGCATCATCACAAAGATTTTGAACTTGCTCAAAGTTCCTCAACATTTCTTGGTTCTCTAACCACAGTCCTTCTAAATTAGTCATTGGTTGATACATAAATCTAAAGGCTATTTCAAATACTTGTGGCACAGCTAGGAGCAGTTTTCAAGTAGTGCCTTATTTCAGTGGAATCAATGTAAATATAAAATTGGAATGGTACCTTAGCAATTCAAAATCTAGGATCACAAATAAAGGCTTGCTTGCAAACTGAGCTACGTGTCTTGGGGGATGAATGTCCTGGAAAGTTGCATGAACCTTAAAGGAGAATACCTTTAAGGGTGGTATGTGCTGATTATAAGATGCCAGGAGATTACGTGAAGAATGGGAAGAGACTTCAAGTTCTTGATACTCCAGTGTCTGGTGAAATTAGGTGGTTTTGGTTTATGCCATGTAACGAGTTCACTTCCCCCTGCCCCAAAAGCTGCATTTTTCATGAGTCAGAACTTTAAAGGCACTTTTTACATACGTAATTTGAAATACAAATAATCACAGTTTTCTATCACATATATAATTATTTGTAACAAAATACACTTGTTACTGTATTTGTAAAAGAAATGGTTTTAAAGATAAGAATTGGTGAGGTACATGATAAATCGGGTTTTTTCCATTACTTTTATCATATTCATTAGGAAGTATGAATTAAAGAAACTGAGTGATGAAATGAAAGTACTAATTAGAGAGGAAAAAGACCTGAAAATATCTTTTAAAAATCCTATTTTAGCTCAATGTTTTTGAGGCATTGTACAGTTACTCATTTCAAATCCCTCTGCAATCGATTTGAAAGGCTTAGATATACCTGGATATGTAATATGCTGTTACTGTGAACCACTCCATGGAATTATCTGGGTAAATGACAACGAATCACTCATTTAGAATCATAGAATCACAGAATGGTTTGGGTTGGAAGGGACCTTAAAGATCATCTAGTTCCAACCCCCCTGCCAGGGGCAGGGACACCTTTAAGTTAATAATACCAGTCCTTTAGCTGAAGGGTAAGAACTTGCTTGAAATCTTAAGATCCTGGTTATTGTCCCAGTTCTAGATAGTATTTTAACTGCCTACAGTAGTCCTTTAGGGGATTGTTAGGTGTTACTGAGGCCTGGAGAATAACGTTGCCGTCTCTCGGCTTGTGCGAGTGTGTGCCCAGTGAAAGAACAGGTACAGTTCACATGCAGGAGTGAATACATGTGTATGTATCCATCCAATCTCGGCTCAAAGTAAAGCTCTGTGCCTGTACTTTGCGGTAGCTGTGTACATGGCATAGTAGACATTTATGGAAAGAGGAAAAGGAAAGATAATCCTCTAGTAAAGGGATTATAGTTGATTAACATTTTGGTTTTCCTTCAGAAAAATAAACTCACCTGTGAGAGAATGGTTTTCTGAAGTCACAGCTCAAATATTCATTAGTTTCCATGCAGAGGCTGTGACTCCAAACCCAGACACCTTGTTTCCGAAAAGCTTTGAAACTTACTTCTGGACTATCATGCAATTTAGGATCACTGTGACGTGGAAGTGTATGAAATTTGCATTTTGATATGTAATACTAAATTAGTACATTTGTACTGTTCTGAATAAGGTTGATTAGCATCGAATTGAAAGGCTTTGGCAACTTATTAAGTTTAATAATAGAAATATAATCAAATCAGGATTTGCAGAAATTGAGAAATTACGGGAAGAACTGAGAGCACGAGGTGGCTGTTAGCAGTTAGCGTGGACCAGAGGGACGGACGGTAAGGAAGTATGGCACTTCAGTTTCTGCATCTGATACGTAATGGTGGTAGAAAAGATCTCATCCTGGGGGAACATCAGTGAGCACCTCGCTGGAGAGGGTTCTGCCGAGTGATAAACTGCGCTTGGCATTTCTTTATGCTGAGCAGAGCTTCAGGAACTGGTTGCAAAGCAGAGCTGCCTCAAAATGAAAGCACTTGCTCACTGGGGCCTAAAAAATGTTTCGCTAAAGAGCAAGATAGGGCCTGGTGGCAGAGGTCAGAGCTCTGTGGGTCCTTGGGCCCTTGTTACAAAGGGGATCACTTCCCACTTTCCTGTTTGTTTTGGGTTTTTTTCATGAACTGGTAGTTAACAGATGAATAAATTGAAGATTGTCTTGAGAGATCGTGGGTACGAGGCCACTCCACGTGGAGAGATGAGCCTGGTGTGGGCAGTGCCCTCCCCGACTGGGCAGCCCCTGGTGGGACCAAGCCGGGAGGGCAGACCAACAGACTCCATCGACAGCCCCAGGCGTGGTGAGGGCACCAGCCTTGTCTGGGGGCTGTCCAGGGAGTCGGGCCAGGAGCAGGGCTGGAGCCTGGTGTGCTGTAGCATCACTGGCGTAGGACTGAGGGCCCTGACGGGGCTGAAAGGGGGTCCTGGGCCCAGGGGCAGGCTTTGGGAGGCCTAGGCCGAGCTGGGCTGTTACAGACCATGGATGCCCTTAAGACCACAATATCTTGTGGCCTTTAGGTTTTTGTATTCTGCTTCTTTAGTAATGAGGTATTTTGGCTTTTTTTTTTTTTTTAAATAAGGCATTGAGTGACATCTTTCTATGGTTAAAGAATGCACAAGAGGAATAATGATTTTCAAGTACAGTGGTACCAAAGCACGCCTTTCCTTTCCGTAGAAGAGTTTCACAGATATACTAGAGGAATGTTAAATGTGCCCTTGGAAGTCCCCAGGCAGCAGGGGATTATTAAACACTTGGAGGCAGCTCAGATGGGAAGCCACCAGCTCTGGTAATGTGCACATAGACTCAAGTGGCAGATGTTCAAAACAAAATGACAGCAGAAAATTACAGATGCATATCTGTAGTTGTAGTAAAAGATTGGGAAGGTTTGAAAATTCCAGTGTGTGACATACGCTATGCTTTCAAGTAAACCTTTTTACTTTTCTCCCTTTGTGGGATTATATTATGTATATTTAACATTAGTGGAGAGAGGGATGGCATTAAGAATACGGGGGGAGGGGAGGGGTGTGTTCTGTTTATTACACTTGTGATAAAAGACTGCAAAAGGAGCTGTAAATGCCTAACATGCATTTGTTAGCTCAAATGCTGTTCAATCACACTGCCTTTTATATCAAGGGAATGTTGATTTCCCCTTAGATACAGTTAACTAGAAACCTTGGTATCAGCAGGTATAATCAAAGAGCACCGTCCTGACGTGGTAGGAAAAACACATGGATTCAGTTACAAATGCCTTATGAAGCTATTTGCAAACCAAGATATTTTAGGAGCTAACAAACTTAACGAGTGACTTTGTCAGCAGGTCAGAAACAGGAGAGTTTAAAACATTTCCTCACAGACTCTTAGAATCTTGATGGTAAGATGCTTTTTGCTTAGCAGTTCGGGAGAGAGCCAGGAGGAAAGGCAAGGTTTGTACAAAATTGCATTTGTACTGCAGGCTCCCCAGGTGGGCACCTCTACGCATGTACTCTGATCGCAGTCTGCTGGACACTGTGATTCTCTTGGTGGTCTAGATAAATCAACAGAATCTGTGATTGTGGTGTTCTCTGACAGGAATTTGTTCCTCTGGAACTGTTCAGCAGAGCAATAATTAGATTTTACTATCATGGAATTACAGCTTTTTAATAAATAATCAGCACTTGATTATAATTAGGTCACATACTTCAAGAATCAGGAATTACAAAATCAGACTGATTTTATAAGCTGCGAAAATTCCAAAGCCTAGATGACTAGAGGTAAAAAAGTATAATCCTGTTTTCCTAAGAAGGAAGCTGGGAGAGGGTAAGACGTTGATTTTTATGGGTGTTGGGGAAGGAGAGGCTTCGTTCCCATTTGGTAGGGCTGCCCTCTAGTGCACTGCGGGCTAAAGACAGCAGTTTCTTCAGTGCAGTAACAGGGTTCTCCTTGTAGGATAAAAGGGCATTTGCACAAATCATTAGGCCTGAGACAGATAGAGGTCTGTGTACATAAATGTATGTATATGCAAGTACATATGCGCATGAAATACATTGACGCGTCTCTGGAGTTGCTTCTGTTTGTGCGGAGATAGCTGATGAAGAATTAACTTTTTACTCTTTATTTTTCTCCTACAAAACAAGATTTCTACCTAAACACATTTAAAAAAAACCCCCTATTATTCTTTAGAAAATGTTGAGGTTAGCTGTAATATTCAAATCAGACACATCTGTCACTCGTTGTAATGTTGCATGTTATTAACTGAAAGATGGTAAGAGTCATGAGCTGCAGCTATAGGACACCGGAGTGAGAAGGAGTCACCTCCTGAGCTCACCCCAACACTCATGCTCTCAGAAACCAGCTGAAAGGAGCTGGAATCACGGTGTATCCAGCTCCTTCCTTCAGGTCGGGTTTCCCAAATATCCTGGAACTGCCATGGCATCTCCTGGTGCAGTTGACCTTCCCAGACCTTGCTGCTCAGGTTCAGTTTTTGAAGTGTGGGGTTTTATTTTGCACGGTCCTCAGTCCTTTGGGAGGTGGATCTGCAGGGTCCACTGGGAAGTCAGAGACAAGCACTGGGACTGCTCCGGTTTGTGACAAAGACTGTTGTAAATCCTGGTGATGCTCGGATCCAGGAGCCACCAGAGAGGCTGAGCTAGGGTAGCCTCTGCTCGCTGCCTGCGAGTAGGTGGATCTGTGCTGCCCGTGCTGCCCCGCACCGCGCACACAGGACACCCCGAGCTGAATGTGTTTCAGGTGAAGGTAAGGGACAGTGATGGGGCAAGGAAGAAGGCAGACATTTTAATCCAATGTGTGTTTCCCAGATCACTGAATGAGGAGGAAGAGGGGATTATTTCTTCCAGGTATTTAATGCTTATATTCTTAATGGAGTACAAGCATTAAAGGTCCCTTGGTGTCCCCATAAATCAAAAATGTATTAATGTCTCTGAAGTCCATTTAAGTTTGCAAGTTAATTTTATGCTGGGAACACTGTACTGAAAGTATTTTTCTTCTGCTCTAGTTGTGTATTGCCCTTCCATATCGCCATCTGTCTAGGAGCACCTAGTTTACTATTAGTACATTACTGCTAGTGACTGTCTTAATGATTTTTAAATTACGTATTGATTTGCTCCTTAATGCCTTTCCTCCCCCATGCTTTGTTCTCCTCATTGGCATTCCTAGATGACTGTCTTGGTTCACCAACATTTTTGTTCAGCATTTTCATAATCCTTGCAGCAGGTCAGTATTTGTTTTCCTACAAATCTTTCGCTAAATAACAACCCATCAAATGTTGTGAATGAGATGTGTCTTGTTCGGAGGGTTAGGAAGTTGGTCAGGAGGTGGGCCATTCACATACAAGGGTCGATGTCTGAGTTAACAAATGAGTTGGCTTGAAAAAATCTCTTAATACGTCCTCATTTGCTTTTGAAGGTACTAATGTGGATTCTCAAGAACAATAATATTTGAGCATCTCCACATTGTGCTTCCTTCATGCGTGATTCTTACTCTCTGTGCAAGGAAAAGATGTAAGGATGTGTCCTGTTCTGTTTTTATGTGCTGTCCAGTGTGAGCAATGTGAAACAAAAAGTGGTAATGAGCATCTGTGATAGGGAGAAAGCTTTGGGGTTTTTATGCTTTGACTTTCACTCTGTTTTGTAAAGAAATATGTATAAAAATGTAATAAATCCACAGCTACATGAGCAGTGACACAAAGGCAGTTTTGCATTTATATATAAATATCTGACTGCTGTTACCTTACTGTCAAAATACACAGCCTAAGTATTTTAAAGTGGGATACACAGAGAATTCATTACCTATAGTCTCCATTTACATATTTTTGTGTGTGTCTGGTAGTTAATAGCAGCTTGGATTTATGTGACTGAAGCAGTAAACTGTGGACGGTCTTAAGATGCTGCAGTCTGGCCCCAAGAGCTTGTGTAGGATTATGCCCCAGTTTGAAAAGGGGATTATTCCACTACTTACTACCACTTGGTGGAAGGTTACTACCCTGTTCCTCACCTATGGCCAGGGATTGCACTCATATGCTGCATCCATTTCTATGCAAAGTCAGGTTTGGTGGTGTTTTAAGCAGAAGCCATCAGGTATAGAGTAATCTTCAATTATTTAGCTGTTCGAAACCATGTGTGTCTATGCCTTTGGCCTCCAGCAATGACAGAAGCCCAGTACTTTCTGTAAATGTTATCATTTTGTCTGAAGTCCCTCTGTGATGAAAACCTGAAAACTCTTTCTCTGCATCTGTCAGGGAACCATGAACACTACTCACTGTTAAGTGCCCATTGATGAGGAATATTGAATTGGAGACCTTGGCTATAGGGGCTCAGGTTTTGGAGATGGGATCATTCCCATGATCTCTTGAGCTATTTGCAGAAAATAGGGCATGCTTTCTTTCTGTGCTCTAACAAAATCCGATCTCGACTGCATTCCATCCTTGGTCACCGTGCTTTTTTGCTAGAAAATCAATAATTGCCTCTTGTGACCTTTTTGGTACCTTTAAGTATCCATAATACATAAAGAGAAATTATACCAGTTGAAGGAGATGATATATTAGTAATTTTTCCAGCATGCCTCTTACGAAATCCCAACTTAGTCCATTAGGAATTGCCCAGGGAGTCATTTCAACCAAAAAAAAACATTTCCACGTCGTCTGCGCGTTTTGCATGTAAACCTCCTGCCTGCAAAAATCCCCGTTCTCTTCCTAGCAGTTACTCATCGTAGACATTTGCGTCTAGAGACTGGATCTGCTGTCTGTGATGACAGCCTTGCTCCCTCTGAAGTGCACTTACTGCAGCTGCGTAACGAGGAGACCTGGGGTGATTCTTATGGGCAACTTTGATTGTGAGAAAAGTGGAAACATAAAAGCTTGAACTCTTCCATAAAAAATCAGTGGCTGCTTTAGGATTCTGGAAGAAAAGCACACGGAGCTGTTCTGTGTGGTTATGACTGAAACATTTGGTCAGCTCGGCAAAGGTTTATGAGGCATAGTCGTGCATGAAGCTTGTCTTAGGGAAAAGATAAGTTGGAGAGGCAGAAGGCTTTCTGTACTACCTTATGCTTTTCTTTGTATTCCTGTGCAATTTGTACGGAGCCATGTATCTTGAAAAACAGGTGTGTTAAGTAGGACGATTTAGTCATTTTCTGTAGCAGGGAATGTAGCACATCATCTTGGGGCAGTGGGGTGCTCCGTGGCTGAG
>NW_010224561.1:0-3312 GCF_000690775.1 Eurypyga helias
GCAGCTAACGCAGGAGTCAAGGACAGTGTCAGCAAGTGTATAGGAGTGAACGAGAGTCAGGGAGAGAGTAATGGCTTCTGGAGCCCCTCCTTGCCTCTGCCCCGAGCATGACGTACTATGGAATGAAATACTCCCTTGGTCAGTTTGGGTCAGGTGCCTGAACTGTGTGTCCCAGCACTGCCTGTAGTGAGACAGCGAGAGCTGGGAACGCAGCTGCAGTATCAGAAGCGGAGAAAGACCTTGAATCTGGTGCAGACATTCCCCAGTGCCAGCTAAGAACTTATCAGTGCTGCTCCCTGCATCCAGAAACAGCTTCCTAGCAGCCATGGTAAAGAGAGTCAACTCTTTCCTGACTAAATCCAGCAGAGAGTATTTTTCTGCCTGATGGTAGGAAGGCTTTACAGAAGGATTCATTGTACTACAATATGAAAGCATTTTCTGCAACCAGAACAAGTGTCTGTCTGTGGTTGGTTGATCCCAGCTGCAAGCTAATCTCCCATCCAGTCACTGCTCATGCCACTCTCATGACATGTGGGAAAGAATCAGAAGGGCAAAAGTGAGAAAATTCATGGATGGAGATAAAGACGGTTAAATTGATGAAGCAAAGACACATATGCAAGCAAAGGAAAATAAGGAATTCATTCACTGCTTGTCATCAGCAAGCAGGTGTTCAATTGCTTCCAAGAAAGCAGGATCTTGGTGTGTGTAAGAGTTGCTTGGGAAGACAAACATAACCATGAACATACCCTGTGTGTTAACAACACCATTTTAGTCACAAATCCAAACGCAGCAGCAACCATTCTGCTATGAAGAAAATAAACTCCACCACAGCCAGACCCAGGACAGTTATTTATGGTGCTTTTTTACATGAGTTAAGTAAAGCACTTCCACCAGTAGGTGCAAGTTAACCCTTGGGTTAGATTGAGTCTCCTTTAAAATGTTACACACATCAAAATTTAACCCATTTTCCCAAAGCTGAGGCTAGATTTGCTGATGCGTACTTTCACAGAATCAATCTGATCCCTACTTAAATACAAGTAACACATTAATCAACTTTATGACTTAAATACTTCTGTCTGTAGCCAAGAGTCACATCTACTGGATACCCACTTTCTTACTTATTTCCTTCATCACATTCTTATACAACAATGAAATATAATTTACCTGTTTTAAAATGCAAAGCTATTCCAATATCGCTCACTTTCTACCTGTTACAGGACTTTCTCCTCTCCCATGGAAAACCGTCAGGGTGAAGCAATGGCTGGTGATTCCTTGGGGTCAGGGAATCATCAGGTCAGGACCCTGCAGGGTCTGGCAGCCAGGGCCTGTCCCACCACCCCAGCCAGGAGGAGGGTAGCCATGGGGGCATCAGGGCAGCCCTAGCCATGGGCTTTGGGCACCTCTCTGGGGTCAGGCTAAGGCCAGGCCAGGACTTCGGCCCCTGGGTGGGCCTTGCTCAGCATGGTGCATGGCTGGGCAGGACAGGGTTGTGGGGAGCTGGAGACTAGCCATGCTGCAGTATTGCTGTGCCAGAGGCTGATGGTCCTGGTACAGGGATTGTGGGGTCATGGGATGTGGACAGGTTTAGGGGAGATCTCTGAGTGGCTGAACAGGGACAATATGTCCTATCAGTGCCCTCAAGTCCCTGACAAAATTTGTCTCTTCAGGTAATTTCACTCACTAATTATTTCAATCAGTCTTAAGTACATAATTTTCTCCTTTATTAATTATTAAAACGTGAAGACTTGTATCAAAGTTGCCTTTCCTTTTTTTCTTGGAGCTGCCATAAAAGATTTTTTTTTTCCTAAATTTAAAACCATTGTCAGAAATCTGGGAATATATATGATGGCAGAGGGTTAGGAACTAGATGATCTTTAAAGTATCTTCCAACATAAACTATTCTATGATATTGTGTATTATGAGTTATATGTTCTACATCCTATATTCCACTTCACGTATGTGTTTTGTGTCACACATTGCATATGCCATATCCTTTGTGTTGCCTCTGTTTTGCCTTCATTTCTTTCGTTCATTGTCCCTAGCCCCCCTGCATCAGTTTTTACCTTTTCTTAAATACATTTTCCCTGAGGTGCCACAATGTTGGCTGCAGGTCCCAGCTGTGCCCTGTGGTGAGTCAGTTGGAGCTGGCTGTAAACAGTTGTGCCCAGCATTAGGCAGACCCAGCCCCTCCTCACAGGGGCTGCCTCTGTAGTCCCCACCACCAACAGCATGCAACAGACACCCTATACACTGTCCAGAATTTTATTGAGATTCCCATGAAAGAGACATTTTAAATTTATATTTTGAAGTGGGGTTTTTGTAAATAAGATTAAGCGCAACAGTTTCTACTGAATTTTAGAATGGAAAGAGGATGGGAGAGGAAAAAATAGTATTTATTACTTTTGCTAGATACTAATATTGTGCTTGTTATTCTCATATTCATTACCCTTTGTACCTCCAAGAATCTTAGAAAGCTTCACAAAAAATACAAAGGGAAATCAGCCTAGCACATAGCTGTGGTATGCACATGCAGAAAAAATACCTGACAGTATGTTTAGTAGTAGAGGAGAAGGAATAAAAACTATCAACAAACAAAAGAATTTAAAAATTGAGTGAATTTTGAGCCAAAGAAGTGAATTAAATAAATAATCAACAAAAATGAATACTTTTTTTTTCCATCTAAAATACCTTTTTCCTCTCTAAAATGCAAAAGCTTTTTTATACTTCTCTCACTGTACATTGTGTCTTCTTTATCTTTCTAAGCCTGAAGACAATGCAACAATTTTTAGTTTCCATCCTTGTGCTGGTTTCAGCCAGGAAAGAGTTAATTTTCTTCAAAGTATCTGGTATGAAGCTATGTTTTTGGATTTGCTGTGTGAATAGTACTGATAAGGTGTTTACTAGTTGGTGCTGGGGAGTGCTTCCACCAAATTCAAGGTCTTTCCCAGCTTCTGATGCAAGCAGCGTGTGTGTGGACACAGTTCAGACAGCTAACTCAAAAGGACCAAAGGAGTATTTCATTCCATAGCATGTCATGCTCAGTACATGATCAGGACTGGTCTGGGGGGCCAGAACTCCTTTAAATATTTTATTCCTTTGCTAACCCTTTCACTTGCTAGCCCTTTTTGTAACTCCTTCACTCATTCCTTAGCTCTTTTGTTAGGTGCATTGCTAATTCCTTTGCTTGCTCTCTCATTAGTGAATTGGTGGGTTGATGGCCTTTCCCAGTCATTCTGTCACTCATGGGTTTCACTCAGACTCTATTATTATCACTATTGGACTCCAGATCTCTGGCTCTGACTGTTGCTACTC
>NW_010224562.1:0-761 GCF_000690775.1 Eurypyga helias
GTCCCGCTTCCCCGGCTGGGCCGACCTCTCCCGGCTTTGCTGGAGAAGGCACCCGGCTTTCCCCACCCTCCCCCTTCCCTTTGCGGCCGCAACGTGTGTCTGTGTGTGTCCCCCCAGCTAGAGCCGAGACCCGGAGAGCAGCCGGACGAGCAAAACTGCCTTTTTTCTACCCGCTGAGTAAAACGTGGGAATCTGCGTTAAAATGACAGTGCTAACTGACTCATAAAGCCATAGGTGAAAAGAGAATCTAGGTCAATTAGGATCCTAAGCGACAGGTAGCAAAGAGAAGACGGTACTCAAATTACGAATGCTGAATTTTTTTGGGGGGAGAAACCTTGGATTTTGAGCGATACTTTTTTTTTTTTTTAAACTGTGTTTACGTGGAAAACGAATGCTGATTTATTTAAGGGAAGCATTAACCTTAGCGTCGGGTTTGGGGTTTTTCTTAGGGAGCTCGGGGGAGCGTTGCCCCACGGCTCCTTTCTGGGTGTGAATGGAGACCGGTGACGAGCGGCCTTCCTCGGGGGTTGGGGTCGGGACCGGTGCTGTTCAACATCTTCATTAGTGACATGGATGGTGGCATCGAGCGCACCCTCAGCGAGCCTGCCGGTGACACCGAGCTGTGTGGTGCGGTGACACGCTGGAGGGAAGGGATGGCATCCAGAGGGACCTGGACAGGCTGGAGGGAAGGGATGGCATCCAGAGGGATGGGACAGGTTGGAGGGAAGGGATGGCATCCAGAGGGATGGACAGGCGGGGGG
>NW_010224562.1:862-2176 GCF_000690775.1 Eurypyga helias
GAAGAGAAGGCTCCGGGGAGACCTTATTGCACCTTCCAGTGCCTGAAGGGGCTACAAGGAAGCTGGGGGGGACTTTTTACAAGGGTCTGTAGCGACAGGACAAGGGGTAACGGGTTTAAACTGAAAGAGGGAGATGGAGATGGGACATCAGGAAGAGATTCTTCCTGCAGAGGGTGGGGAGGCACTGGGACAGGTTGCCCGGAGCAGCTGTGGATGCCCCATCCCTGGAAGTGTCCAAGGCCAGGCTGGATGAGGCTTGGAGCGACCTGGTCTAGTAGAAGGTGTCCCTGCCCATGGCAGGGGGGTTGGAACTGGATGGGCTTTAAGGTCCCTTCCCACCCAATCCATTCCGTGACTCTCCGTGTTGTTTTTGGCAGAACCGTTGCAGCGCGGGAGCCCTGAGCGAAGGGGCTGGCGCGGCGGCAGAGGGTCCGTTCTCCAGCGCTGTTCTGTCCTCCCCCCACACTCTCCTTGCACGAGAAGACCCCCGCAGGAAGAGCCCTTTTTTTTTTCCCCCCGAGCGAGTTCTGTCGAGCGCAGCTCCGTTCTGAGCCTTCAGCACCGTTGCCAAACCACGTCGCGGAGAGAAGCAGTCAGCAGGTGGGAGTTCGGGGGGGGGGGGGCTCCGGGGCCCAAAAAAGGATCGGCATCCTGGTTTTGAGCAGCCCATCTTTGTTTTGGAAGTGTACAGTAGTGCAGTGTTACCGATGTAACTTTGACTTACAATGTTGACATGTCTCAGGTTCATGTGTTTTGATTGGTGTTTTCCGTCTCAGGTAGATTGCGAAATTTCGGCCCCACGCATTGGAGATAAAAACAAACCAACGCCCAACCAGGATCAAAAACCGGCAGTTACGAATTTTAGTTGTATATCGGTTTATGTATTTTTTCTTCAGTATACAGTGCACTGTTTGAAATGTATTGTTGAGTATTACTTTGTACAGCTTTAGATCATTAGGAGTGGGAAGCGTGAAGAAAGAACAACCTTGTTTAAAGGCGCACGACAGGGGAAGGAGGCGGAACTGATGCCAAACAACCTTGTTCTTTATTCACCCGGCCGTTTTATTTTTTCCCCTTAGGCCAGCTCTGTTTTAAGGTGTCCATGGAAGATGTTACAGTGTAAGAAAACGCATATCCATCTGTTCCCATTCACATTTTGTATTGGTTCATGTATACCATTTTTACAAAGGAAAAGAAGTACTATAAAATATCTGTCTTCTTAATAAAAAAAGGTTAATGTTACAAAAGTACAGCTCACGCTGCGCTGTGTCCCGTTCTGCCGCAGGGCCCCGGGCGAAGCCGGGCGGCGGCGCT
>NW_010224563.1:0-18679 GCF_000690775.1 Eurypyga helias
GGTCCCGGCATCCGCTCGGTGCCCCCGAGGTGCGCCCTGGCAGCGGCCTAGGGATGCTCTGCACGGCGCTGCGCTGCCCCGTTACACACCCTCAGACCGGAGAGAGGGTCACCGCTGCAGTTCCTGTTTCGCACTCCTAATGACGTTTCTTATAACTGAAAAGCCTATAAAATAACCTACTCTCTGCTTCTGTGAACCAGGCGCTTTTTATCCTGCTCGATGATTGCTTTTGCGCTGTAACAGTTCTGCCCAGCCTCACTCTTGCCAGTTTGTTTTCATACTTCTGATAATATTTAGCAACAGTGGGAAATATTTTGGTGGGAAGGAGAATTTGTAGCTTGACTTCACTGACATTTGGTTTTGTGTTGTATGCTTTTGTGCCAAGCACTGTTTATTTATTTATTTTTTAATCCTGTGTGCTGAGTGTAGTGAGTTTGTGAGGCCGTAATCTGACTTCTTTCATTGCATGTATCAAGGGCTAACAGGCTGGGTTGCAGTTACAATCATTTGAGGTATTTGTAGGAGTAAGTAGATTGTTAGTATTTCCTGCATTGAGCACTTTTTGAGCTCAGGGGAGTGGAAAGAAGCTCCCCGGTGGTTGGGTCCAGTTTCCTGATGCAGGCCGCTGGGTTGTGTAATCCCACGTTTTGTCAATTCCCAAGTGAAAACCGTTGAAGTTGTTCCAGTTGAGGTGACTTAAAAATCATCATTGCTCCGTAGGTTGCCAGAGGCTCAGGCAGGCTCGTTCTGCTCTCTCCCTGGGTTGTTTTCTTTTTTGACGTTGCTGCTGCAGCAGGAGAAGCCAGTGGATGGTCCTGAGGATGTTGGATCCTGCCTCAGCGCTCTCACCTGGCTGAAGCAACCGTCAGCTCCTCCTTTTCCAGTCTTATACTGCTTTTTTACTAGCACAGCATCTACTGCTTAGTGTTTTGTGATAAATTCAGTAGAAAAGTACTTATAGCAAATTAGTACTAAACTTAGATGGCTCTGGTGCTTCCAGTGATTTTTACCGGGACAATAGGAAGATCCAGGATGCTTTTAACATGCTGATGACTGACAAGATATTAAAAGTAAAAAATTCTGTTTAGTGACTGATGAACGCTTGTTAAAGTGGATGGTTAAATAAGGTAATCATATTCCAAAAAAAGAAAAGCCTATTGCACCTTACAGTAATTGTACACTTTGGCAAGTGTAGCTTAATTTAGAGTAGATCCTGGAGATAGGTGATACAAATCATGATGTGTAGTATAATATAAAATCAGGTGTATGTACAAAGCAGATTTGGCCTTCTGTACAATATGCATTTTTTTTATGCTGTAGATAGATTTCTAGCTGTGGGAAACATTTAAAGCAAAGGCAAATAGCTCTGCTGTAAAAATATGTGTAATGCCCAATTATGGGTAGAGTACAGATGCCAAAATAACTGTATAACCTTTGAAATATAAAAAAATACTAAAAAAAAATGCAGACCTTTTCATGAGCATCTAATCATCTTTCTGAAGCTTATAAGATTATAGAATTTTTCTTTTTGAAACGTCACTTTGGCCATTAGACAAGTTTTATTTATGTCTGAGGGTGAAATAGGGAAAAAATTTTAAATATGACAGCAATCTTGACACCTCTTCTATAAAGCAGTAACTATACCAAGCTATTAGCTACTTAAATTATTATATTGTGCTAGGTTTAGCATGACTTATGTCATATCCAGCCCAGCTGTCCATTGCAATTATGCTAATAATGGAATGAATTACTATAAATTTTTTAGGTAGGTATGCTGAGTATTTAAGAAAAAAAAAAAGGGCAAATTCATCAATAATCATAAAAGATTTACATATCAAACAATTCCAAACACTGTAATCCATCATAGGTTATCAGGTAGTTTGTGTAAAATCGTACTTTTAAAAACCATTGCTGTGTTTGTGGTAATGCAAGTCTCTTTTGGCTACTGGGAGAAGATACGGTCAAACTGGTAACACTGGTACTGATATGCAGTATATTCTTAAGCTGTCAAGTCAGGTCTCAGTATGGGTTGTGCATATTCTTGATTAGTCTTTTTTTTTTTTTTTTTTAAGCTCCATATTCCACTGATATTCTTATTTAAAGTTCAATTCGTTCTTCTCATTTTATAGTTGCAGCACAGCTGTCCTGCATGGACACTGCGAAGAGTAGAATGAGCATTTGAATTCTCACTTCCTGAAGCTTTTAAAAAATACATTACATACCAGTAGTAGTTATTTAACAGGTGGAGAAAAATTGAGCCTTTTACGCAGAAATACAAGGTGTGCTTGACCCAGCCTTCTTCCCTTCTAATGGTGTTTTGCTGATCAGATTAAAGAAATGATTTCTGCCTGTATTCCAGAAAACACTCGTATTTGAGTTTTGAGTTTTACTTGGGGTGTAGGAACATAGAAGTGAGAATGGAGGTAATTTTTTTTAATTGCCCCCACACCACTTCTACTTCCCTCTGTGGTGGGATCTATTTCTAAACCTGTCATCCTACCCTTAAATCGGTAGGCCTCATGCAGGAAGTATTTAATAAAATGTTATGACTGGAATTGGGTAAGAGGTCAGAAAAATTATCTTCATAGTTTTTGTAGCTTTAAATTTTGTTAATTCATGTAAAATTTTAGAGGCTTTTGAACCTTCAGGGAGATTTTGCCACAAGTTTCGTATTTTAGTGTGGGAGTGTAACTAGCAGCATTAAAAATGGACAAAATTAAGGAGTACCTAAAATGTCTTGTGGAATTTTATATTAGTGAGCTAGAGGCATGTTTAGTTGCCTGTGTGTAAATTAGAGAGAGGAGTACTTAAATGCTATAAACGCCTTTTTACCTGTAAAAGTTAAATGGAAGCTCTCTGAAGTGACATCAGCTTCTTAACAGAAAGGTGTTTGTGGGATTCGTGTCCTGTCAGCAGAAGCTCCTTCAAGAGGCTTAGTATGTACCTGCTGCTTCGGCTCTGACAAAACATGGTGACTGAGGGGAGAGAGGACAATAAGCTTAATATAAATTAGTTATGTACCTCATGGGTTTCTCACCCCTCTTAATGGTCATGTGTAATGTAAGGGACGATACATGTTGGATGGAAAAATGATAGTTTTGGGGTTTAGGTTTTCAAAACAAGATCATCATTTGCCAAAAACATGTATTTGCTTATTGGTGTCCAGTGCCATGATGTAACATCTTTGTATTATTTAGAGCACTACGTATCAGATGTTTTTGTTCTGAGCCAAAAGATTAGAACACTAAGAAGGAATGGCATTTTTACGTCAAGCTTTTTTGGATCTTGTGTAACTTCACAGAAAGGCAGTTTGAGCAGGATTTTTTTTTTTCCCCCTATGAGTCAGTAGTTTCAATTCAGGATAAGGCTGTGATGTACTAGTAGTACATCTGAAATAAGCTATTTTGACATTAGTAAACAGGCTTCTCCTAGTCATCAAAATTAGTAGATTCATTCACCACAACAGTGATCTGTTGTTTAGTGATTATATGTTATGATAATCATAGAGTCACAGAATGGTTTGGGTTGGAAGGGACCTTAAAGCCCACCCAGTCCCACCCCCTGCCATGGGCAGGGACACCTTCCACTAGACCAGGTTGCTCCAAGCCTCATCCTTGGAGCAAGGCCTTGGACACTTCCAGGGATGGGGCATCCACAGCTTCTCTGGGCAACCTGTCCCTCTGCGGGAAGGATTTCTTCCTGATATCTAATCTAAACCTCCCCACTTTCAATTTAAACCCGTTACCCCTTGTCCTGTCACTACAGGCCCTTGTAAAAAGTCCCCCCCAGCTTCCTTGTAGCCCCTTCAGGTACTGGAAAGCGGCAATAAGGTCTCCCCGGAGCCTCCTCTTCTCCAGGCTGAACACCCCAACTCTCCCAGCCTTTCATCATAGGAGAGGTGCTCCAGCCCTCGGAGCATCTTCATGGCCTCCTCTGGACTCGCTCCAGCCTTCATAAAGGTTCATCCTTTCATAAAAGGTGAAAGAAAATGTGTGTTAGGCTCCTGACATTGCACTGAGAACACACACAAGCCATACATCTCAGTCTCACTTACGGAATTTACGTTTTCATTTTTCTGTCACCTCCTTTGAACAGCTTACTAAGAATAGGTAACCTGTGGGATTACCATAGGGTGAGGTGACAAAGGCAATTTATAGCATCTCTTGTTGAGCAGTTTGGTCAGCAAACACAGTGTCTGGGCATGCTCGCATCTGATTTGTTCTGCTTGAAATATGCTGCCTAACCAAGGAGGTCTTGAAAAACGCCTTCTTCTGCTGTGAACAGAACAACTGTCCTGTAGGTGGGACATGAAGTAAGCAGACTGTGCTCTTCAGAATTAGGCTTTTATTGATGACTGACTCCCACGTGTGGAAAAGGATCTGGAGCAGAAAACACAGTATTGTCACTAGTTTTTCAGCTGCTGTTTGCCTTCCTTATGAGGGGCCTTCATTGCCTGCAGTAAAGCTATCAAGATTAATCATTTCTGCTACGTGCAAGACTGTTTAGGCTTAGTGGAACCCGTAAGGACTGTCCTAATGTCACTGCAGTGCTGCTTTGTTCAAGCGCTTGCTGCAGAAGAGGAATGCACTGGAACAAGTTGCTGTCCAGGAGGACTGAAAAAGGTGCTGTGTTTGTTCATCTAGCAGAGTAAACAGTGGACGAGTCTGATTAAATTGAGAGTTACCTCAAGACTTCAAGATGTGGGGCTTTTTATTGTTCTTGTACTTAAGCATTGTGTGGACCACTTCATAACTGTCCTTCATTTCTTCCTGCTGTCCAAAAGTGCGTCTGTCCTAAGGTATTGAGCTTTAAGGAAACATGCTTTAGTACCTGGTGGATGCTTAGTGTGCTTGCTCCTGCAAAATTATATTAAGGGAATCCCATGCCCGCGGATGGCAGCCATCAAATTTGATTGAGTCTGACAAATAGTGGGTAGAGGAGAAAAGAGAGAATTTGACTGATATTTAGAAACCTATGAAAGATGCTATTTGCCCGCAGGTTGCACAGGTAGGCCCCTTTATGGTCAACCAGGTATTCTAAAAGAGATCATGTGTTGGTTTTTTTCACAAAATCAGCTTGCCTGTCTTATGCTTTGCACAAACCCTTTTTTTTTGTGGGTTGGCTTTTTTTGGTACGTGTAGGTATCTGAACAGTTTCAGTGTGGGCAAGTAAGACGTGTGGGTAAAGGGCATTGGAAAAGGAGTGATTGCCACATACGCAGTAGAAAAGGGGAAGAAAATTACAAATCAGTACAGTGAAAAGTGAAATGAGCAGAAACAGCCTTTCCTGCGTAGCTCATTAGTTTAAAACCAGTAGGAAACAATTTTAATTTGTAGTCATGAAGGATGCATTTATTCAGTTCTGAAATCTCCCCTGCTGCTTGGTTAGAAGTGACAGCTGTGTAAGAGGAGGTGAATTCTTGATAGTGGTTTGATTGCATTTGATGATTGCCAGGCATTAAGTTATAGCTGAAATATTTTGACTTGGTGACATGGTTTAAAAACAAAGATTAATTCAGTGCTATTCTTCCATTAAAAATGACAAAAATTCTGAAATTATGAGGATTGTAAAATCTTTTTTTCTAAAAATCCCTTTTACAGGCATAAATTCTTATTGCCATATATTTCTGCGTCATTAGTTTGGTTTAGAAAAAAAATGACCAATTTAATTGGCAAAACCAAAATTCTTATACTTTTGTAGCTCATTTTGGAGTTTGTGTGCAGTCTAGAGAATGCTATCTTGGTGTGAGTGAAATATTTGTATAACTCCATATTGTCTTTGAAGAAATATCAAATCACAATTCTTGCAAACAGCACCAAAACTTCCCCAAAACAATTCTCCAAGCAGCGCGGTTGAATAAACATGTAATATGCCAGGAAAGCTGCAAAGCCATCATTATTAAGGGATACTTGTCACTTAGCATTTGGAGAGCTAACTGAACTGTGATTTGAATTGCAAGGCCTAGGGATTGTTTGTTGGCCTCTTTTTTCTGGAAGTGGGCAGGAAGTGGCTAGAGGGTATGTAGATAAGAGAAAATGTAGTTCAGCAGCCGAAATCGAAGTATTTTGGTTACTGCAGCATCAGCGTTCAATTCTACGATAAATATCTGTTAGTCCTTCTCTGGTACCTTTGGGTATGTGCGGTACCCAATTCCCTTTCCTCTTGGAGAGTTGTTCTTTATAGACACTATAAGGTATTTCTTGCAGCCATTAAAGCTAATCAATGCAAAGATTCTGTTTTTTGGATACATTGGGGTGACATTGTTTCTTTCGCTGTATGTTTTTATTTGGAACATTTCTTTCACGTCCCAAAGCGCTGTGTGGTTGTTTCCTGATGGACCAAAATAACACCTCTTGCATCATGAAGGTTTTGCAGCCTCTGGGGTGTGATGAAAGGTGGTGCAGGCTTAGCAAAGCCGAGGTGCAAAGGAGTGAGGATAAAGCAGTATGTGCAAGCACTTGCTCCGATCAGCTGGGAGCTATTTGATCTCCTGTCTTTGGTTGGATGACCTCCTTTCCAGTGGTCCTAGAGGTGTTTTGAGATATTTTGTGTGTTGTATGGAAAATCTTGCATTTGGGAAGAAGCAGGACAGAGCACTGGGATGGTGACTGAAATGGGCTAGTGAGTTGCAAAAGGTGATTTGCTGGGAGCAGAAAGTTGAGGGTCTTTTTTAAGATGGCAAACCAAGCAGGGCTTCTGGTTTACTGCAGCTTTCCCTGCTCTCTAGTAAAGAAGGGTGAAACACAGATATTTCCCATGAACAAATCTGAGGGCTATGCAGCTGCTTCAGACCACAAACTCTGATACTGCACTTGAATATACAAGTTTTAACTCAGTCATTTTTAGGCTGTTCTTGATCTGTGGATGCAATATCTGCTTGTAAATGGTGTAGGTATGTGTTGTCTATCATACTTAGTCCACAAAGCATTTGATTCTTAGATATAAATATTACTATAATATGAATGGACAAAAGTATATATTGTGTGGACAGTAAAATTCAAATATTGGAGCTGAACAATACCTACTGTTAATATATTTTCCATGTCTTCTGTTGCATGGAGAATTATATATGTATTTCAGTAGTCTCATAAATATGTGGAAGTTTTAATGTTAGGATTTCGTGGGACATTTTAATGTCTTACAGGTGAAAGGTGGTCTGAAACCTATGGTTCTTGGATGCAAGTGGGAATTGGCCAACGACTTCAGTGGAGCATCTCTGCTTACACTTGAATAAGCAGCATTACATCTCGTACGTTCTCATCTTTACAGTGATGAGGCTGCTTTGCATGAAAGGAAAACAATGTCCATTTGTTTTAGCTCACAAAGCAGCAAAGTGTAACGGTAACCAAAGTGCTGTTATATAAGGAAATTAAATTTTGGTAGGTCTTCCTATGTATAATGGCATAATTTCTTAATTTTCACATGGTTGTGTTAGAGACCCAACCTACAGGCCAGATCTCAGATGACATGGTAAAAATTGTCTGCATGACTGTCAAATACTTACACTTTACTCATTTAGAAAAAAATGTAAGTATATAATAAATATTATTTAGGTTGTCTGCAGGCTCAGCCAGAAAATCATAGCAAGGATAGTTTTGGAAGGGGGAGCTGGCTATACTGGATGGATTAGCCAAATGTCAGCATTGAGCAGTAGGATATTTAATACTTAATGGAACTATAATTACTTGACTAAAATAATTTCAATAAAAGGCTCAGGGCATGGCAGGGTTTTTTTTCCCAAGTTCAGTGGTACACATACTGTACCTTGAGTCACACTTGCGAGCTCAGGCACAGCATGCCTGTGTTGCTGAATTGCTTTTAATCTGAAGAGGAAAAATGATATTTGTGTAAACATTGTTAATAATTAATATGAAAATCTTTTATAAGGGACAGTAAACTCTGGATTTATATCTATCCCCAGCTATTTGAGATGGGAATGAGTTCTGAAGTGCAAAATCCCTTGCATTTGCTCTGAAGCATCTGCATCTGCATCCGGGAGCCAACTTCTGGGACTAAACAGATGTTGGCTTTAATAGAGCGTGATACTTGTGAACCAGGCTGTGATTCTATGGGGGTGTTTCCAGCTCGTTTATAAAAACAGAGGTGTTGTTGGTAGTGGTAATAATAGTGTATTAAACTAAATTATTTGCTAATAGATTATGTTTGTGATTTTTTTTTTTAGGAAATGGTTAGATTTTCAGAGAAAGACTAACCAGCACAATGAATCATGCATGTTTTTAATCCACTTGGGTAAAAATTGGTGATTTACTGCTGGACATTGGAACTGACATTTCTGGAGTGAAAGGGGATTTTCTAATATTTGATGTTTCCTGTGGCTATCCCACTTCAGCATAGGAGAAGCGCTGTCTGTCTGACCTTGTGTTCCGAAGTGGCTTTGAGATCCCCTGGAGCAGCCTTTCTGTGCAGCAGGAGCTGTTACAAAAGTCACGTTTAGGGAAAATTACGGATAGGTGGGGACTAAACACTATTTTAAAAATACTGTAGTAATTGTGTTCCAAATACTGACCAACCGTTTTGTCATCTTAAGACTTGAACCTCTACTGCGTTAACCAGCACAGAGTGTTAGAGGCACAGCAGTAGTGCCTCTTCATCAGAAGCAGTTTGCAAATTTAAGTGGTTACATGTTTTGTTTTGAGTAATCTTTTCCACTAATGGCAGCCGTTTCGAAAAGAAACGTCTGCTATTTAATGGCATGTTTGAAGATGATTTAAGGTGGTGATCAGAGAACAGCACCTGTCTGGAAACATGTTGGAGATCATGGATAGCATGTAACTAAATTAAATCGTCGCGATTAGTCTGTTACCTTTATTAAAATGCCAGAAAATTGAATCTTGATTATTTTAAAATTTTTAATTCTTGCAGACTTTTTTTCTGTAGGGTATTCATTAACTCGGATGGAAAGACTTGTTTCCTCTGTCATTTGATGGCTGGAGGTCCTCAGAAGTGTCTTCCTTGCATAAAGCTGGGCCTATGGCTGTTTAGGTTGTAGGATCTGAAGGTGCTCAGGCTTCATCGTAAAATCATCACGGTGCACTTCAGCACATTTTAAAATAACGTAAATTCCTGATGGAAGGAGGTAGCTTTGTTACACCCACTGTATGTTGTTTCTAAGTATGGTCATTTACAGTAAGTATCAGTACAGCTTGCTGGGGTCTTTACTTTAGAGGAGTATAATGAATTAACATTCTCAGAAACGGAAAGGAGCCCTCCTGAGATATGACAGGGGGAAAAAGCTGCATGTTATTTGATTGCTCTTAGATTTGTTGGCTTGCAGATGAGTATAGAGGGCAAAGCTCTCGAAGTCCACACAACTTCTAACGAGCTCAAGCTAGAAATTAGATTCGTTTTACAGATCTCCATGGCATGATGTTTATTTCACTTAGAGGAAAAAATAATCAGTTAGTGCCTCATTTTTCTGTCACTTTGAGTAAGATCTGTGGAATAAAATATCGTTCTCTGCAGTTTGGAAGGAGCCAGCTGGGTGGTAGGCCACAGGGTGAGCTCACAGGGGATTCCAGCCAGCAAGTCGTCCTGTTATTTGACAGTATGGCTTTGGCCACCAAAGTGGGCATGTTCTTGGGCTCGAAAAAATACAGACACTATTTAATATCAAGTAATGTAATTTCATACAGTATTATTACTAATACCAACAACAAATCTTACTAAAAAAAAAAGGTGGGATTTGACACTGACTCAGAAAATAGGCAATAAATGTTTTGTTAAAACTTGCTTTTAAAGCACTCTTTATTTTGGAAGATTTGTTTTAATGACATTTAATCTAAATAATCTGCAGGAAACTTGAAAAGTATGCAGACTCTTCAAGAACTAGCTTGCACCCTGTTCCCATCACTGTCATCTCGCAGGGAACATGAGTAAAATGGGAGGCTACGGGAGCTGCAGCAAGGTGTGAGAATAGCTTGTGAAATGGAGAATGGAGTTACTTGCCTTGGGAGGATGGGCTAAGGGTTTAGGGCAGAGCCAGTGCACTGGCACGGCGAACTCAGGTGTTATAGGTTAAGGTGAAGGAATTTGAAGGCAGGGCTCCAGCTACCTCCTTACCTTTTCCCTCGGGTGTTCATCTTGGAGCAAGTGAGCTGGAAAGCATGAGTGGAGGATGGAAGCTTGAGGGAGACATGGACCTGAACTGACTGTACTCATTAAAGGTGCAGGGAAAGGACTTCAGCCAAAATTTGGGTCCAGCGCCAACAGCATTGTTGTTGGCTTCTGCAGTAGTTGGGCATTTGCAAACCAAGGGCCACAGAGCCAGGATGTCCATGTACAAACTGAACCTTGATTCTTCTGCTTTTAAGTGATGATCCAGCATTATCGAATGGTATGCAAACTGGTTTCTTTATTCTCCAGCTTTGCTGTTTATTGCCTTTTCTTCAAAGGTAGCATACACTGAGTCCTGGGCTTTTTTCTTTGAAGTGGCAAAATTTGTATTCAAGTAAGATGCTTTTATTTTGTTCTCTGAGTAAACATTCAACCAAAGTTCTGGAAATCCTCTTAAACTAATTACGTTTTATAATCCTTTAATGCTTCTACACAGAATTCCGTGGCACAAACTTCCATTTTCACCCCTAGGCCACTTTTAAATTTCACTTCCTGCAGGTAGTCCCCATGACAATAGCGGCTTCTGCACATGCTGTAGACTGGGTCTTGGTGTTAAATGAGACATATAGAGGTTATAAGTTGATTGATTGTCTCTCTCTCCTCTTTGTCAGATACAGGGGGAGGTGGTAGAAACCAATCTGCCTCATAAAAATACAGCTGTATGGGTGCATGATGGCAGAGCTACACTGATGGAGTTGTTAGAAGAGTAGATATACTACACCAGCATAATGTTTCAGCTCTCTGTATTCTGTCTTTTAGAGCAGTGGATAGTGACGGTGGAGGGAGGAGTGCTGGAATGGAGGCAAGGAGCGTGGAGTGGCATTTTCCCAACTGTCCTGAGAACACAATTTAGAAAATAATAAACATTTTCCTTATTTTTGTCTGACTGTGCTGCCACTTCGTTTTTTGTGAATTGTTTGTGTATTATGTGTTCTCTCTAAATCTTGAATATGTTCTTCAGATAACCTCTGTGATGGCTGCAAACATTGCAGCTTTTGACTGCATCTCTTAATTTCTTTTTAGTAAGTTTCCCTCATATTTATACTGTTCTTTGTTGATATTATCTGCTACTAGAATGGTCTTTTCTGAAGGAACTGCGTCTGCAAAGATGATGGGTCTAAGAGAATCAGTACTGGAGTGATTCTTGAAACAGATGCTGCATTGTTGTCAAGACCAAGGGAAGAGTTGCTGCTGGGCAGTAGCTTGCATCTTCTAACATAGCTGTTCTTAGGTTTTATGCCAGCTCAGGAGTGAGTATTTAGGTTACACAATAATTCATTGCACAGTGCTTTGAGCTTGATGGGGATGCTTTTTTAAAATATAAAGTTTTAAAGCTATTAGTTGCAGTTATTTCTTCTCAAGAGATGGAAGATTATTGAGGTTGATGTCCTTGCATCTTCAAGATGTTTAGAAGTATCCCTGGCACATGGTTAAGAGCATCATGTTGGGTTTTCCTGTAATTAAATTGTTTATAAAGTTGAGAAATGCTGATAAGCAGCATGGAGAATTCAGATCTTCAGATTCTTCGCACAGATCAAGTACAGTACAGCTAGTAAGGGTTTGGAGTGTGTCTCTACCAACTTCTGTGGTGTTGGTTCAAAAAGCAGATTATCTGATAACGATCAGGAGGTCTTTGTCTTCCTTGATGAGGTTATCTGTGTGGCAGTGATAACGGTGTTACTCTTGCAAGGTGTGGGCTCTCAGGGTGGATCATGGATGGCACGCAGGCATTAGCTGCATGGTGGACTCCCTTTCTTGACAACAGGAGTCATTTGCCAAGCAGTCAGTGTGTGTTCAATTGGAAGACGTATTTCTGAGTAGCTTGTCAACACCCCTGTTAAAATTGTGAATTCACTGCAGTTTTCCCCACTGGTATCAGCCTTGATACTGAAATGAGGAGACACTGTGTTCTTGCTGAATGTAGCACAGTAACTTTTAACTTCCTTGGATGAAGATGTTACTGTCCTAAGTTTGTTGAAAGAAAATATTTTTAATGTCTTATTTGTCTGTTTTCTGCAGTTTGGTAATTGTTCAAGGTAGTGAACTGAAGCTTTACTGATGGCTAAAGTAAGATCTGTATATTCCTTGTTTGCAAAAGACTCTAATTTATTATTTTTTTTTTAATATTTGAAGAAATGAAAATTTAGAAAAGGATTTTCCGAATAAAGAAGATGGGAGCAAATAGCAGCAGCATCAGCGAGCTTCCAGAAAATGAGTACTTGAAAAAATTATCAGGAGCAGAACCCATCTCTGAGAATGACCCGTTCTGGAATCAGCTGCTGTCTTTTAGCTTTACCACTCCAACAAACAGGTAAGATCGTGCTTGTTGAAGAAGTAAACCTTGGTAATATATTTATAGAAGTGACAAGTCTGAAAGCAAATGAGTGGTTTTGTTAATTATTCCCATTTTAGGTAGCAAAGGAATAAATGCCTATGTAAAATGAACAGTTTTTAATTTTGGGAGCTCTTTCCACCATCTCTTCCACCTCTATGGGTTTCTTTCTTCTTCATGGTAGCTGTAACTGCTATGCATTCTCCTGGTAGCTGAGAAAGGTTAGAAGTGGGATCTGTAGTGCTGGGGAGAGGTTTTTGTTTTGTCTTTTGGTTGTTGTTTTGGGGTGCGCTTTTTTTTTTCTTAGAGAAGGCTTCTGGAGTTGCTGAAGATGCCAGCGTGTGATGATTCCTCTCAACCTAGTGAATTGTATGTCTTCCACCTTAATTGTAGGTTAGCCGTTGAGTTTCTTTATCTGTATGGCTTCCCCTCCTCTCTCCCTTTTACATTTTAAAAAAGCTCGGGAAGTGGTCTCCATAAAAAAAATATTTTTTAAATATGTAATTACATATGTAATTATGTAACAAGTGGTGTAGATATAAACAGAATTAATATTTTTGAGCGGATCCAGAGCACATCTCCAGAAATACAGAATGTTAAGTCCTTGTGACTTCTGTTAACCCAGATAAGTTCATTGTCTTGTGGACTGATTATCAGTTTTACAAGGACAGTCTGGTATTACTTAATACCTTTAAGTATTACTTAGACTGTTCTTACAGGTTACAATGTGACCTGATACTTTTCTGTCAGGTGAATGTCTCAATTGCCTCCTTAATTAGCATTCTTTCCTCGCAAAGGACCTAGCTTTGTAGTAACAGACTACATCTAGCCACTTGTGTAACAGGTTTAAATAGGCCACAGCGTGTTACTGCTAAAATTGGGAACACTTGTAATCTTTAATAAATTGGAAGTGTGTTTGAGACCTGTTCTGGCCAATTTTTTTTTTTTGTTGTTGTTAAAATAGAGCTCCTGTCAGAATGGATGGTAGTCAAAGATGTTTTTTTCCAGAAGGTGAAAAACTAGTGTAGATTTGACTGTCCTGATCTCTCACACCTGGAATACAAGTTAGTGATTGAATGAAGAATGGAATACAGTTTCTAGGGAGATACAGTTCACACATTACATGATGTACGTCTGTGCTGTGTCTTGTGCACAGTAGCTTCTGAAAGGCAAAGAGACGTTTATTTTCCTAACAGGTAGGAGCAGATCTGGTAGATAATCTGCGTCTGGTACTGGAGTGCCTATAAGTAAGTGGAAGTTTTGACAACTGAGAGGGAGAATGGTTAAGGTAAACCATTGGGAGGCATTTACTACCCTTTATTTTTGAAAGAATCATAAAAAGGTTTGGGTTGGAAGGGACCTTAAAGATCATCTAGTCCCAACCCCCCTGCCATGGGCAGGGACACCTTCCACTAGACCAGGTTGCTCCAAGCCTCATCCAGCCTGGCCTTGGACACTTCCAGGGATGGGGCATCCACAGCTTCTCTGGGCAACCTGTCCCAGTGCCTCCCCACCCTCTCCAGGAAGAATTTCTTCCTGATATCCAATCTAAACCTCCCCACTTTCAATTTAAACCCACTACCCCTTGTCCTGTCACTACAGGCCCTTGCAATAAGTCCTCTCACAGCTTCCTTGTAGGCCCAAGAGGGAGGAGGAGGAAGGATTTTAGCTTTTGCATGAAGAGAATAGCCAGAGTTTAACAAGAAGGTACAGTGTTGTGGAAGTTTGTAAAGCTCATAAAGGGTGGTACATGGTTGGCAGTGGGTGAGAGAGCAGTCAATTTTTCTCTGAAGATCCCGAAGATGCAAGATATATTTACAGCCTACCCAGAGCTAACAAGGTGGACAATATTCTAAGAAATCATATAGGACTGCATTGTTTTGGCTTGTTTGTAGGGGGAAATAGTTACATATAAAAGTCCCACCCCCACTGAAGTGAAGGAGTTTTTCATAACTTGCTTTGCAGCATTTTTGTGCCTGTTTCATGGAATCGGATCCAGTGCAGAGTAAGTTTGCTTAAAAGACCCGGATCAAAAGGAAATAAACCACAAAGAAAATACCCCAATCAAGAAACACAGTTGAAAAACCAAGCAAACAAAACTACTGATCCAAAAGCAGGCTGAAGGTTGAATTAGCTGAACAGCAGATGGTGCTCTTGGCTGGCAGCTGGAAGAGAAATATTTTTAGAGGCATCTTTTCTGCAGCTTAATAATTGTAAGGAAACCGAAATTTCCCATTAAGTTGCATCTGCCTGAGAGAACCATTTGACAAATGATGTCAGAAGATGTTGGCTGCACAGCACCCTCAGCCATTGTCTAAATCAGATAACCTTGCCTGCAGGAGCAGAACAATAGAGGTCAGTGTTCATTTCTGAGGTTGAAAGCCTGTGAAATAGCAAGTTAACTCTGGTTTGTTTTAATGAGGCTTGAGTGTAGGTCATGCTTTTGACAGGAGCAATATGCTGGGTTTGGCTGTTGTGGAAAGAATCCAGTTTTCACTTGTCAAACAAGACAGAATTTGAAGTTTTTTTTCCAAATTATACTTTTTCCAGTTATATGTTGCAAAATTGGTGTGTTAAGTGGTGATTGTTTGCAAGTCTTGTTGGGAGTCATACTGTGTGGTGTTTTTGTAGAAACAATTGATGGGAACTCTAGAGAAAAAGTTCTATTCTGCTTTCTGAAGTTGTTGCAAAAAAGGACTGAAATGATCCCCGGGGAGAAGAACGTCATATTCTCTGGATGCTCTGTTGGATGAACCTTTGGTTCTACATATGGCACTGCTGTAGGAACAGAGGAGAAAAATGTGAAAAGAGGCGGTGGTAGGAGAATACATGGTAGTAGGAAAAGCAAACAAACAACAAAATTAAACCAAAACCCAGCAATGTGTGGGAGGTGGTGGGGCTGGGGTGGATTGCTGCTTTTGCCCCACAGACACCTTAGAGATTCACCTCTTGTCATGTAGCCTTGTCCATAGGAAGGGGCCAGTATCTTCAAGGAAGACAAATGTACTGTTGGTACATTTAAAGGAAATTTGAATCAGTGTGTGTAAGTGAAGTTTGTGCGGTTTTAAACACTTTTCCATGTACACTTTCTCAGGAAGGAATTCTTCCTGGAGGGGGTGGGGAGACACTGGAACAGGTTGCCCAGAGAAGCTGTGGATGCCCCACCCCTGGGAGTGTCCAAGGCCAGGCTGGATGAGGCTTGGAGCAACCTGGTCTAGTGGAAGGTGTCCCTGCCCATGGCAGGGGGTGGGACTGGGTGGGTTTTAAGGTCCCTTCCAGTCCAAACCGTTCTGTGACTCTATGTGAATAGTGCTTTGCTTTACTGCAGCTGTTCTGAATGACCAGGTTCTGCTGATCACAGCTGGAAATGGAAGATCTTTCGGTCTGCCAAACCGAGTTGGATCTTCTGAGGAGCAATAGTATTTTAATCCCCCAGATCAGAAGCCCAGGGCCTTGGCTTGAGAGTTGGTGAATTACTGGCTTGCTTTTCTGAGAAAGTTGAAGGTGCGGTACTGTGTCTGATCTTCTAATGTCACTGCTTTCTTTTGTTTTGCTGTCTTCATTTTTGCTTTCTCTCCCCACCCCTACCATGATGTATATGTTAATCTCTTTCTGCGTGGTTCTCTGTATAGTTCTGTACCACTGCTCATTTTCTCTGCAATACCATCTTTACTGGGTTTATTTTTCTAGTCTAGTTAATTTTTCATCAGTTTCCACAAAGAACAGAAGGTAGTTTGCAGGGGAAAGTAATTTGCCAAATTCCAGTGCTAGTGACTGCAAAGTTGCTGTGTCTCTCAGCGATACTGATGCAAGATATTCTTGTCCTCTCACTCTCCCTCCCAGTGTTTATTTGGGTTTGCTGTGGGTTTAATCAGAAACGAATCTGAAAAGCAACACAGCAAAAAGAAGTGTTTATTTTTTCAGCCAAGTTAATTCTCTAGAGTGATTCATAGCATGGTACCACAAAACATTTCTGGCACAATTAAGGATTGATTTTTGGGACACAGCAGACTGCTCGGCTAAAAGGTGGGATTACTTAAACCTGCTGTGCCATCCAAAAATGCACGTGAAAGCACGTGGTCAAAGCAGAGCTGCCTGCGGGGGATGTAATGCTCTGCTTTTCTGGGCTGTTTGTTATTCCTCTCATAATGTTGACTTTCTTAACAGTTAAGCAAATATTAAGGGAGAATATTAAGCAGGAGTAACTCTGGTCTGTGCCTTCATGAGTCAGCCGTGAGCTGGTGGTGAATCCCTGCTCGCTGCCCATGACCCCTGGCATGAGCGATAGTAACAGCCAGAGCAAGTCTCGGGTATTTGGCAGGTAAAGCCACTGGCGCCTTACACAGTTTAGGGGTGGCAGGAGGTGAGTAACATATGCGTAAGTGGTAGTAAAACAAATATTGACCAGCAATTTAGTTTTAGGTTGCCTCATGCTTTTCACTGTAAAAGGTGTATTGTGATCTCCCCTTCCATAAAGCAGGTCGTGGATCCCCTTGGGCTGCAGATGTGTCTGCTGAGAAATTTCTGGTTTCAGCTGTTTGGAAGCACTTGGTGGTCTAAATTCACACTTCTGCATGTTCATTTTTTTCCCTTCCTATAGATCTTTATTTGTTGCACAGAATGGACTTGTGGAAGCTGAATTATAATCATATAAAGCCTCTTAAATCTGTCACTTCCTGCATTTCAAGTGTCTGCTTTATCAATCTGAATAATGTTGGATATCAGAAAAATAAAATACAGCTTTTCTGGATGACTTTTTTTAGCTGCTGTTACGAACAAGAGCTGTGGGGTTTGCTTTGGAGTCTTAGCTCTCAGTTTAGGCAGATCTTTGTGTTTGTCTGACTCCTGTAAGCTGCTACCAAGAATGCATCCTTCTCCTTAGTGGTGGTATTAGTTACAATTCTTTCCTGATGGAAAACTTAAAACAGAGTTAACTAACAGAACTTGCAGAAAATCATGTGCTTAATATTTACTGTTCCACTTTGTTCTTTCCCCAGAGTTTTTAATGAGTGACTGATTCAAGAATAGTGTGCATGAGCCTTTAATGGAAAGACATAAAAATGAGCAACTTTCATGTTGCCTTAATGTGGTACATTTTTAAATTGGTACAATAAATTATATGCAGCTTTTTATTCTTTGACGTCTTTCCTCTGACTAATCCATTAAAGTCAGCATTCCCACAGTATGAACTTTCTGAATGGGCTGATTCTTCAGTTGTGTATTCAATGGCAGAGAAAAAAGCTTTACTTAGGAGAAAACTGTCAGGAAAGCTGCTCCCTTTTATAGGGGGTAGCTGACTGCTATGGCTTGGGTCTGACTACGATAAGGGTAGGTGCCATGGTGTGTGTTTATGATTACAGTTTGTATGCAGAATACTTTGTCTTGCCGCGATGAGGTATTTTAATATAGTCACTGCCACTTTAGAACCTCTAATACTGTGGTGCCTTTAAAATAAAAGCAGATAAACCCATGTTCTTCCAAGATGACTTCTGTCAGTAAGCAACTTTCAGAGTCTTTTATTAATTACGGTTTTGCTTAAGTGTGGGACTGATTGTTAGTAAATTTAAATTAAGGCAATGGAAATGAATTCGACCACTCTAAAATCTCCACTGATATTTATTTTTCCCTTTTTTAAAAATTTTTTTTTCCATTTTTCTCCCACCCTCTTCCTTTTGGAAGTAAGTCTTTTACAATATTTACCAGAATAACAGACCACAATATCCAACATTCTGGTAGTATGAAGGCAGAAATAAAAATCTGCAGTCAGTGAAAACTATGATATATTTTTTTTTTTTTTAGCAATGGACAATTTGCCATTCTTTCCCAGCCCTACTGAACACATGCCTTCTTACAGAAGATTAGTTTGCCGATTAAGAAACTCCTTGTACTATGATCAGTAACTACAAATATGAAGTGATTGAATCCCAACAAAGTAAAAAAAAAGCTTGTAATAAGATCAGTTATAAAATGATAGAAGAGCAATTTCAACTAGATGAAACAGTTTGTATTGACTAAATATTGTTTCAGTATTATGTTTTCTTTCTCAACAGTCGTTTCCTACGGATATGATTGATAACTGATAATTTTCACTCTTCCTTGTGAAATACAAAGAGGCAATTTTGGCTTGTGTTAGTATTCCTGTGTATTCAAGACGGGGTATGGGCATCAAATTCCCAAATGGCTTTTATATGATTATAGAATCACAGAATGGTT
>NW_010224564.1:0-7146 GCF_000690775.1 Eurypyga helias
CCCACCCCCCTCCGGCCCTCCCCTTTCTTTTTTAGTAAGAGATGAAACATTTGCCTAGGATGTAGAAGTGGGTTCATTCTCTTCTCTGTCTCTTGGAATTTAAAAACATATTTTTCTGTTTTCCAGGTAAATGCCTTTGTCTCCAAGATCACACTTCACCCATAGCCCTCATGTACTTCTTCGTCTCTGCACATTGACTTTAATGGAAGGGTTAAACAGCCATTTCCCTGGTGAGTTGTGCAACCAATCCACTTCCATAAGTTGGTTTAAAGAGAGTTTAAAATGGAAGTCTCTTGTTTTCTAGGAATTGGTCTAACCTAGAGTATGCTGCAAAAGGTGAATTATGGAAACATCACAATCAGCACAGCCACAATTATAATTTGTGAAACTTTGGATAGGTGTTTATCCATAGCTAGAACATACTTATTTGAGCAAATTTCTCACGACTGAAGGTGTGGTGCCATCTAGTTTCTGAATACCAAGAAACTAACATAGAAATAAGGTGCAGAATGTGCACAAGTCTATAAATGGCTATGAAACCTCCAGAATGAATGAGGAGGCAGCTAGACCCATAGATGTCTGCTCAATGGCTGCGGAGATCACAGTTTTGGACTACATGCTTAACATATACATTTGATATTTATATTTTATTTTTGATGGAGTTGTAGATTTAGAGATTTAATTTTTTTTTTTTTTAACAGTCCCAAAGTACAGGGAAGAACTTAATTTACTGCATTAAATTTTAACTGTGGGATGCAAGACCTTTCCAGAATGCATGTGGCATATAATTAAAAATGTAAATGTTCAAAATATATGCAGAAAAAACCCATACAGTTGCCTATTGAATTAATATTGCCATATCTTGACCTTTGACCCCCTAACTGGTGGGGGTTTTTGAATGGAATATTCTTAACTTATTCTGTACCGTGTCACAGTGATATTCTTTGGTCCTGAACTAACAGTGACCCTATTTCAGTTGAAGACAAAAATTATTGCCAAGGATGTAATACAGTAACTTATTTGGGTATTGTTTATTGCTTTACTTATGACTTAGAATTTATTGAGGAAAAACAACACAGTGGAAACAGGGTTCCTTATTCACAGTCCTCATACCCTGTACTTTTTGTTGTTTGTAAAATACTATCATTTTCATTTCAAATAGATGTTACATTAGGGTAAAAAAAAGTGATTGTTCATTTAAGTAGAATGCTCGCAGGACAGAATAAGATTTTAGATCCATTAGTTACCAGGTAAATTGAGATAATTCTATTTCAAACAGAACGTGTTCTTCCTTATTCTAATTTACATTATGAAAATATGAAAGAATCCTTCAGGGAGAAAGGGTAGAATTGTAAGGGAACAGTTTTTGGACAGCTGAAGGAAAAGATGGGCACCTGCTGTTCAGCAAGTTGAGGGAATTGTTGCATATTGCAAATTTTCTGTGTGCTACCAGGACAAGCAGATGGCCAGAGATATAGTTTTCTCCTTGTGTGTAGTTTATCTCCTTACGTCTTCTAATGGCCTATATTAAAGTTTCCCAGCATTACATTCAGTTCAATTTAACAGAGTTAATATATGTTTCAGCTGTAACAGTTGCTGTTAAAATTGCCTACTTGGAATAAATAACTCCTTCAAATACTTCAGCAAGGTTGGCAATGTAAGGCACAACACTGTTTGCATGTTATTTCAGGGTGTTAACTCAGACGGCTAAGGACGAAGCTGCTGCCTGACTCAATGTGAGCCACTTGCGATTTTCAAAAAATTACTTTGCCTTCCGGAGCCTTCACTTGGGAAAGGATATGTCAGTTTCTGTCTCCTGAGAACTGTTGCAAGGACTAATTTATGCTGGCAATATGCGAAAGTGGTCAACGTTGGTCTTTCTTTAATGCTACACCACCTTTTTCTTTTTTGAAAATGTTGTTGTTCATAAAATTACAGACTATCAAAAATATCTAATATATAATATCATATCTAATTCTTTATCAGGATATTTTTTGTTTGTTTGTTAAACGCTACTGAATATTACTGATATACAGATTTAATTTATTAAATCACATTAAAAAATAGGGATGATCTTAAGAAGAGAAAACAGGAAGAAGTATGGATCTGCATTCAGTAGTATCTCCATATCTTCAGCAAGACAAAGCAGGGATTGTTTTTTTCTGATACTTGCTCTTGCTTGGACTGCCTGTTTTCCAAGAAAAATAATCTTTAAAAATAGAAGCTGGATTCCAGAATTTCTTTATATTTCTTATTTTTACTTTCACTTTGACTCTTCACCTCTTCAGTGTATTTTTGTGTCTTCAGTAACATAGCTGAAAGAGCAGATATCTAGGTATCTGTACAATTGGGTGGGGTCTGAATGGGTTAATTTCAGTTTCAGTTTAGGACTGAAACCACCTAAGTACTGTGTTGGACAGCTATGTCCCTGTTTGGAAGTAACTTTCAGCGTGCGGTTATAATCACAATCACAAACGAGATAAGGAGAAAATAGAGTCCACAAACAAAATATTTGCTGCTACAGTTTTCCAGTACATATCCAGTTTTAGGTTAATGTGGTTTGGATTTTTTTTTTCTTAATGACAATGCCAGCTGCTCAAGGCAACAAGATTCCTGAGGTTTTGCAAATTATTGTTGGAGATTTTAGCAGTCTTATGCAAGGGCAATGCATATCAGATCTCTGATCAGTTCAAGTGACTTGCTCAAGAAGTGGGTACAGAGCAGCACTATGTGAAACTTTCCGTACGAATCCCACAATCAACTGAGATTTAAATCTGGGATTTATGAGTCATTTAGGAAACCAGGGATGAGTTTCCAGCAAAATATTTCAGTTTTGTCAGTTACAGGGTGGGTTGACCAGTTTGATCTGAACATCAAGTGCCAGCTCTTTCCAAGTGTAATAAACGGCACCGCTGACTGGCTACCAAGACACTGCCTGAGCTCAGGGATCAGCCTCACAAAGAGGTAGTTCACATAGTACCAGGAGTGCCTGGCAGAAGGCAGCAGGCTGTAGATCAGATGTAGGCTGATTTCTGAGGTGAAAGTAGCTGGCATGAGTAGCTGCGGGTAGGAGAGGAGTCACTGAAAGTTGTATGCTAGAGCTGGGTATGGAGGCTGACAAAGCCAGTGTCTGCCTGTGGTCGCAAGGGTTGCAAGCAGAGAAGGGTGAAAGGGCTTTCCTTTCTTGTAAGGCTATTTTCTTCCCCTTCACATCAGGGTGAAACACAAGACTCTAATCTAGGTTTTAATAGCAAAATACTACAGAGGAAAATACTTCATAGCTCAGTGAGGAAGGCAATGATTGCAGCCTGGGAACCTGAACCCTCTGCTCATTCGGGCTGCGAACAGGAGTGCAAACCCTTATCTCCAATCCCTTACCTCCCAGTCTTTAAAGAAGTACTTGCCTGCTAGGCCATTGGCCACCTTGAGGGGTTTTTTTGTTTGGTTGGTTTGTTTTTAAATCTTTCTCTTTAGGAATTACTCCACCTCTCTAAATCAATTGGTTACTTGGTTAGCCAGGCAATCCAATATAAGGGGTATTCTTCGTATCATGGGATGGGAAAGTATCAGTTCAAAGCCCAGATATAAGCAACACTTACATCTCAAATAAGTATCATGAATATTAACATTTTCACCATTTGTGATTTTTTTTTTTTTTTTTTAATCAGGTCAGAAGCTGAAGAAATTCTTTGTCTAATATTTTAAGTAAACTTTTCATTATTCTGTGAAGAGTACTATGTTGGCCTTCTCCCGTGAAATCCTGTTTTACTGACCATCCACTCTCATAAAGAAGGATAAAAAGGAAATGAGTGATTGTTATGAAGCTGGAGTTAAAGGAACAGCATGTGAAGGTTAATATTGATTTGAGGAGGGTAATTAAGGTTGTCTTTTTTTGTTAGAATGATGTCTCCTTGTATGATAAAGTCTTTAGTATGTTAATTGCTTCTCCGATGCTTTTACTTAGCAGTAAAACAGTAGATGCAAAAATTCAGATGACAAGAATTGATAACTTTATTGACAGTACCCATAGTCCATTTATTACATGCTATGTTGCCCTTTGAGACTTATGATGGGAGACAGAATCATTATTTTTATGCTATGTCTTTTTAATATTATTTTAAATTGTTATATGAAATGCACATAGTTTTAGACACAGGAATTAAATCTTGAAATAAGAAATAAAGTTACTTATGAAGTGTTGCCAAAAAGCACAGTCAGAACTCTCAATTTTAATTTTTTTCATCATGCAAATTAACAGTAATACTCCTGTTATTTGTTTTCTGTCCATCTCTTATTATGCATGTTTAACAGGATAATGTTCTGTCAGAAACATTCTGGCAAAAGGCTAAGATCTGGACATTAGGGTATCACCAACTTTCTTGCATCATCTTTGAATCACTTTTATTTCAAGACAGGCTCTTGCTAGATACGGAACAGCATTATGAATTATCATAAAATCTAAGTACAGTTTGGAATTAAAAGAACCTTAATGTGAAAATAGGAATTTAATTATTTTTCTCTTCAGCTCTCAGGTTCAGCAAAACCCAAAATATTTTTAATTTTTAATTTTCATTTGAATTTCCATAAAATTAAAAATAAATATTTTCCAGCTCTCAAACAGGACTTTAAAGAAAATTTGTATTTGATATGCAAAAGTGTCACCTGTACAGCATTAAGTACAATGAAATTTTTATCACAATTGACTGTTTCAGAAATTGGCTACAGAACAGTTTCAGTTATCAGAAATGAGTTTTATGTGAAAAAAAAAGCCTAAATTAACAATGTTGTTCCACACTGGGGCTAGATTTCATTTAAGCAACTCACAAAAAAAGTACATGTATATACTGAGCTGTGACTGTACAGTTGTAAGAACCATATATGCAAATGCTCATTGAACTAAGTGATTCCTTCATTACATCAGTCACTGTCTGAAGGTGGTCACTGTCAGGTGTGCAAACAACTGAAGTACATACACTTCTGGATAAAGCAAAAGCTGTTATAGACCAGCATAGTGCTACTGAAGTCAGCTTGAACCACAGAAACCCTTACACATCATAGTGCTTGAGATGGAAAACAAAGCCATACAAACCAAAACAAATCCCCACAAAACTAAACCAACTTTTGAACTGTTAGATGTACAAATTCTGTTGCAGTGTTCTCCTGTGATGACACAGGATTTTACTGACTTTGGCTCACTCTATCATTTTTAGTATATGCAGGAATAATGGTCACACTTTAAATTATTAGTTGCCTTGGTTTTGATAAGCATCCAAAAACCCTGCTGCTCATTTAAATTTTGATACTGCAAAATCGCTTTCATTGCATTCTGTCATTTTCCATTGATTTTATGCCTTTTTCTTTTTTTTTTTTTTTCCTTTGTAGAAGGTCTGAGAATATCCTTGTTATCAGAAGGGTCAAAAGGAGAGTAAAATATGCTGAAAATGTCAAAACGTGAAAGATAGAGGTCTTTTTAGTTAAATGACATAGAACCAAATTCCACACAAACTGCATCAACTAGCCTGTATTTTATAGTGTCTTCGCTTCTGGAAGACAAACAAGTGCAGGGAAGTTTTTTTCATTAATTCTTTTGTTTTATCGCTAAACCATTTTTAAAAGAAATGCTGGTAAACAATTATTTTTATCACATTAGCTTTAGTGATTGTTTTTAAAATATACTGAGTACCAGCACTGGCTGAAAAATGTTTCAAAAGGATTTTTTCATTGTCAAATGCCAGTTTTCAAAATCAGTTTTTTACGTAAAGGAATTAGATTTGTCATAAGGTGTTAGGTGCAGGATTGCATTTCTCCTCAAAATGAAAATGGTACAGTTGGCACAGGCAATTAATACAACCTCAGGCCTTCAGCTAAGATGTGTAAAACATATTAAAAGTTTGGTATGCAGGCAGAATAGGAGCTTCACCCTTTCTTCATCCCATCTCATCATAGAATCACATAATGGTTTGAGTTGGAAGGGTCCTTAAAGATGATCTACTTCCACCCCTCCTGCCATGGGCAGGGACACCTTCCACTAGACCAGGTTGCTCAAAGCTTCATCCAGCCTGGCCTTGAACACTTCCAGGGATGGGGCATCCACAGCTTCTCTGGGCAACCTGTTCCAGTGCCTCACCACCCTCTCTGTGAAGAACTTCTTCCTGATATCCAATCAACCTACCCCGCTTTCAATCAAACCCCTTACCTCGTGTCATATCTCTACAGTGCCCCCCCAGCTTCCTTGTAGGCCCCTTCAGGTACTGGAAGGCTACAATAAGATCACCCCGGAGCCTTCTCTTCTCCAGGATGAACAAGCCCAGTTCTCTCAGCCTTTCTTCATAGGAGAGGTGCTCCAGCCCTCTGATTCTCTTCGTGGCCTCCTCTGTACTTGCTCCAACTGGTCTATATCCTTCTTATCTTAAGGGTTCCACAGCTGGATGCCGTACTGCAGGTGGGGTCCCTTGAAAGCAGAGGAGTGGGGGAGAATCCCCTCCCTCAACCTGCTGGTCACACTTCTCCTGATACAGCCCAGGATACAGTTGGCTTTCTGGGCTGCCAGCGCACACTGCTGGTTCATGTCCAGTCTTTCATTCACCAGTATGTGAAGTAAGACTCGAGTATATTCACTCAAGTCATTCTCCTCCGGGCTGTTCTCTAACCTTTCAATCCACAGCCTTTTCTTGTGTTTGGGATTGCCTCAAACCAGGTCCAGGATTTTGCACTTGGTCTTGTTGAACTCCATGAGGTTGGCAGTGGCCCACCTCTCCAGCGTGTCCACGTCCCGCTGGATACCATCCCTTCCCTCCAGCATGCTGACCGCACCACACAGCTTGGTGTCATCAGCAAACTTGCTGAGAATCCCACCGTCCATGTAACTGAAGAAGATGTTAAACAGTAGCAGTCCCAACACCAGCTGCTGAGGAATGCTGCTCATTACTGGTCTCCACTCAGACACTGAGACATTGACCACCACTCTCTGAGTGTGACCATCCAGCCACTTCCTTGTCCACCAAGGTGTCCATCCATCAAATCCATGTCTCTCCAGTTTCGAGACAAGGATCTCATGCGGGACAGTGTCGAAGGCTTTGCATAAGTCCAGGTAGATGACATCTGTTGCCCATCCTCTATCCACCAGGGTCGTGACCCCATCATAGA
>NW_010224565.1:0-5370 GCF_000690775.1 Eurypyga helias
TATATATATCTATATATATCTATATATCTCCTTTCTCATAAACTTTACTGTATCCCCTGTCTAGCATAGCATTTTCTCATCACTGTATATTATTCTGCAAACACTGGGGAAAAATTGCGTGCTGTCAAGGGAGAGATAAATTCTTGAAGATGTTCAGATCTTTTTAGCCTCCATTCTTGGCAAAAAAGAGCAGTAACAAAGTCAGTTCTGTAGACCAGATTGCTTCCCAAAATCCAAGTAGAGATAGGAGTCTTAGACTGAAGATTTCTTTTTTTCAGAGTAAGATATTTATACCAACACCTAGTAGGTTATTCCTACTCCATTGGTTCTTCTTGAACTTTACACATAAGGGTCTTTATGGGCCATAGGATTGTTTAGTTTCCATATAAAAATATGACAGAAAGTAGAGAAACTGCAACATAAATTGGCATCTGGGAAGACCTTTTACAGAATTTATAAGCAGCCTCATCTCTCTAGCCACTTGACCCCTGTGCATAAGAGTTTTGAGGAATATGAGTTGTATCAAAATATATGAGGTTTCAACCTAGGAGATCTCAGCCTGTTCCCATAGACAGTTTCACGTTGAAGGCTTGGTAAAGCCACTACTTCAAAAAATCTGGTTTATTATGACTATTCATTTAAAAAGATTGTGGTGAGATGATGAAAGTATCTGGAGAGTTTTATCAAAGAAATGATGTATGTTGTCAGTTCTGTGGTGAGAGGGTAAATCCAGCCTGGGCAGATCACATTGTCCCAAAATCGGATTTTGCACTGATTTCAAAGCAGCAAGCAGACTACCCAGGTTAGGTGTTGGGGTGTACACAGTCAAAGCACTGGTGTAATATAGTAATGTCATAGAGTCTGTGGAATTATTTGCAAAGCATTTTCTCAGTTATTTTGCATGAAACCAAACCTCTGCTTCAAAACACCGAATACTAGTATTTTTGTAACTCTTATGGTACCATTGCTGCTCTGCACGGTGTACAGCTTCATGACTGACAGGTGTAAAAGGAATATGCCAGAGGCATATTTCTTGCTGCTTAAAGAAGAAATTTGTGCTTCCATATTTGAACTGTCAGCTGTGAGCTGTTAGCAGGGTTTGAAAGAACCCTGTACAGAGCTACTGCGTGTAGCCTGCTCAGCTAGAGTGCTGAACAGATCATCCAGGCATTTAACCACTCACACAGACTTCAGACTACAAAGGAAGGCAACTATAGGTCACTAGACAGATAATGACCTATACACACACACACAAACAACAACACATGATGTTAATTGCCTAAGATAACTAAGACATTAAAAATCAGAAAATAACAATATTCAGCAAGAATTAATGAATTTCCACAACTTATCTAAAACAATGAAGGGTGAATCAATTAGGAAATAGGGAAAACAGAAGCATATGCATTACCAGAAACTGCAACCTGAATAACATCTCCAAAATGTAGCTATATGCAAAATACAGTTTACCCCTATTTTATCTTCAAAGGTGATTACTATAACTTTTTTATTTCTGAAAAGAGTATATACAATTTTTACTCCAAATGTGTCATTCAGCAACTGTTGAGCTTCTTCCCATCACTTTTTTTATTTTTTTTTTCCCCTGGTATTCCTGACTGCAAACTTCCTGGTCAGGTTCTAATAGATTACACTGATGCTAATCTGAAAGTGCTCATAAGGTCCTCACTACAACAGGTTCTAAGTGATCACTGTCTCAAAGAGCTGGTTGGCTGGTGGATCGCTGTGAGTGCTGCAGGAGAAAATACACCCAACTTCTGCACCTGCAGAAAAAGGTGCTGCATAGATTTCTGGGGTCCCCTAGGACTCACAGAGCTCCACCACTCCATCACTGCAGTTTAACTGTCTCCATGAGTGAGTGAATAACAGGCAGTGCTATGGTAATGATTTCAGGGTCCCTGTATGCAAAATTTATATACTCTTTTTCTTCAAGTTTGAGCTTTAGAAATCAACAATTCGAAACAAGAAAGACTTAGAATCTCTGATAAGCGTTTAAGAGCTGATCTCTAAATTAAATAAGTAGGAGGGAATTTTAGTTGGCCACATAAGAAGGTTATTTAGATCAACAATGCATAGTAACAGTAACTTAGAGAAGAGCCAAAATATATGAAGTTGGATTTCTTCAGAGCTTATTGTTTTGTATTTATTGGAACTAAGTGAAATATTGTGAACAAGTGCAAATCACACCCAAATTCCTGGTGAACATTTAGAGATCAACCTTGTAACCTGGACCTACAGTACTTGGGTTGTGGGTCTCCTACTTCCTGTAAAGAAGTAAAAGAATGAGTGCCAGTGGTAAGGAAACATGTCAGAGAGGTCAAAAGAAGAAATAATGGTCTAATGCTGTGAGACAAAATGAAACTTAGAATACATACATACAACATGCCAGGAGCCAACAAAACAGGTGAGCAGAAGAATGACCTGATCAGAATATTCTGAGCATTGTGACAAAACTCTGGGTACAATTATGTTTTGATTTTTTTCTAATAACTTCAGTGTTAGTCTCTGCATTCAGTGTTAGTCCTGCAGCAAAGAATATATGACCTCATAATTTGTCTGTCAGTGTCCAGATCCACATAAATGCTCTTTACACCACTGAATTGCTTGCTGTCAAGTCCAGGTGAGAAGGTTATGTTGAGACATTGCTTACATGCTACAGAAATCTTTCAGCTTAGGAAGCAATGTACCCTGTCTACTCTTTGCTATTCTCAGTAAAAATCATGTAAAGAAAATACAAACTGATTTAGGAAAAGGTTGAGTTTAAGGAAAAGGCTGAGCTTGCAGAGTACCAAAAGGCACTACAATAATAGGGCCAGAGACCTGCTTTTGAGACAAGATGCTCTTCAGTTAAGCATGATGACAAACAACTTTAGGCAAATTCATAAAAGGAAAGTTTCATCAATAGCACCCTGCATTTGAAAGCCTCACTCTGGCCCTTACTGGTAATTGATTTCTCATGCAACACATGGTAAAAGCAGAGGGAACTAGTGGAGAGCGAGCAGCTATCACAGCAGTTTGAAGGCTGCTCCCTCAGGAAACACCTCCTAAGAATCGATTTTCTAGAAACCTCTTCTGATGGCTTGCTGCTGCCCGTGAAAGTTAACAACAGGAAAGGTGGTATGATGAAAAGGTTTCTTACAACAGGGATGGTCAAACGCTGGCAAAGGGGCCCTGAAGGTTCGGGACTTCCACCCTTGAGATGTCTAAGACATGATTGGACATGGCTGTAAGCAACCTGATCCTGGTGAATCTGCTTTGAACGAGGGGTTGACTACTTGACCTCCAGACATCCCTTCCAACTTAAATTATTCTATGATTCTAAGATCTTCCAAATTGATTACTGATAACTCTCAAAATATGTTTCATAACCATCACTGTTTTGTCTGGCACCTGAATTAGTTATGAGGCCTTAAAATTAATAAAGACATAATCGTCCCTTCCTATCTTTTCCAAGTATATGTAATCCAAGGGTCAAAGTTTCTTTCATTTTTGATGTAGTGGCATTAAAGGGTTTTTTTTTTGATTGTTTGCCTTTTTTTTTTTAAAATTACTGCAATGGCTAGGAAAACATTAGCTTGCCTATAGTTACTCTGTTGTTATTGAGTATTAACAATGTCTTTATCCGTCCAGAGTTGTCCCCCTTCGTGTTTTACGGTACCTGAGGTAGTTGTGCATCTCTTGTTATTGAGCTGAGTTAACACACAAAATTGATACTTTCAGGGATTATATCAGTTAAAGTGGGTGAATTGTGTTGCTTTTTTTATTTCTATTGTCAGAGGGATATGTATTAAAGAATATAGAAATTTATGTGAGTTTTTAATACTGTATTTTATTGATGTTTCATACGGAAGAGTCTAATATATAAACAGAATTTATAGAAATAGAATGGTAGTAAGCGGTCTTCATTGTTTTGTTTGTGTTCTGTACATGTGGAACTGAGACTTCATGCCAGACTATGCATTACTTGCTGAAGAATCTTTCCAACACATAAATTCAATAATTAAGTAGTTGGAAACCCTGTATATTCACATTAGTAAATGGGAAATACATCAGCAATGGCATGTTGTTATTGATTTTGTAATAAGCTGCACTAATTAACTAACTAATGGGCCAGCTGGAAGTCATACGGGATTTTTCCTTTTTGCACATAGGTTGAGAGAAGCAACATTACTAGTGGAAGTATTGGAATTTTGTTTTATTTCAAATGCATATGCTGGGAAAATAAACCAGTCCCAAACAATTGTGAAGTATGGTTTTCCATAAAGGAAATAAATAAGCTGAACCTCTACAAAGAATTTTTTCTCTGCAGAAGGGTATGTGTTCCTACCTGATGTGTTTAAATTAATTTTTTTTCCTGGGAATGCCATCTATTATTTTGACATATTTTATGGTGAGTAAAAATCCTTGATTGCAGCTGCATACCAAAAGAAGGAGTTTTGCTACTTTTCACAAAAAAAAAAATCTTCAAATATGTCAGGGGCATTTAAATGTCATTGCTTGAGAAAGTGCTTTGAGAATGCTCCAAAATGAGCTTTTCTTGGCTATGTCAACTCTTGAAAAAATAATAATAATAGTAATAAAAATGTATCTGTCTAGCCACATTGGAATCTCTTTTATACAGGTTTTCTTGTATGCATATAAGAAATATATTAGACAAGTTCTCAAAGCCAGAGTGCCCCCACAAGGAAATGTATTTGAACATTTCTCACAGAAAGAAATTCACAAGTTAGTTCACAAATAAGATTAATTGGAGTTATTTCAGTTTGGCTGCTTTCTCATGGAGAGAAAAAGAGGATAAATATTTGCTGGTAGTTTGCTTGGTTTTCTTTACTGAAATTTCTAATACACTGGTGGAAGTTGTGAAAAGAAGTACGTTGTTTCACAGCTTTATTATCTCCTTTTTAAACAAAGCTATATTACTCTAAAGCCCAGATACTGGACCTCTACTGCATCATGTATGTATAGTTGGCATTTTGGAAAAGTAACAGAAAATTATGGGGTTGTTCTATACTGTGGGGTGTCCTTGTATGTCATCCTGGAGGCCTCAACAAAATTTTAAATATTTCTTTAATACTATTTAGTTTAATAGATTTTTAGGTCAGATGTCAGAACCACCACGACCATCTTGCTCTGACTTCCTCTGCCGCAGAAGCTAGAGTACATCTGTGAATTATTTCTGACAGGAAGATCCATAGTGGTGAGTAGCTGCCGCTTCTAGTAAAATACGCTTGAGTCTCGAGTCTTTTACTTTTATTGATGAATAATGCTTGGTAAGCTATCCCAATGGCTAATTGCACTCTCTCTTGCAAAAAAAATTTTTCTAATATAAATATTAATTTATAATAACATTAC